>NC_068434.1:9008190-9048190 GCF_023373465.1 Oncorhynchus keta
TCTGTGTGTGAGAGTTTGTCACTACTTTGTGAAGAGGCAACGTAGGAATGCCCCTTGTCTGTGTGAGAGTTTGTCACTACTTTGTGAAGAGGCAACGTAGGAATGCCCCTTGTCTGTGTGAGAGTTTGTCACTACTTTGTGAAGAGGCAACGTAGGAATGCCCCTTGTCTGTGTGAGAGTTTGTCACTACTTTGTGAAGAGGCAACGTAGGAATGCCCCTTGTCTGTGTGAGAGAGTTTGTCACTACTTTGTGAAGAGGCAACGTAGGAATGCCCCTTGTCTGTGTGTGAGAGTTTGTCACTACTTTGTGAAGAGGCAACGTAGGAATGCCCCTTGTCTGTGTGTGAGAGTTTGTCACTACTTTGTGAAGAGGCAACGTAGGAATGCCCCTTGTCTGTGTGTGAGAGTTTGTCACTACTTTGTGAAGAGGCAACGTAGGAATGCCCCTTGTCTGTGTGTGAGAGTTTGTCACTACTTTGTGAAGAGGCAACGTAGGAATGCCCCTTGTCTGTGTGTGAGAGTTTGTCACTACTTTGTGTGTCGTCGTTAGCGATGATGCTAATAATGATGAAAAGACTTTCCCCAAAAACCTTCTCAATGAAATGCTAACCTCCGTACCCCCTGTCCTCCCTCCCTCCCCCTCACCTCCGTACCCCTCGTCCCCCCTGTCCTCCCCCTCCCTCCCTCCCCTCACCTCACCTCTTCCCCCCCTCCTTCCTCCCTCCCTCCCCCTCATCTCCGTACCCTCTCGCCCTCCCTCCCCCTCACCCCCGTACCCCTCCCTCCCCCTCACCTCCGTACCCCCTCGTCCTCCCTCCCCTCATCGTACCCCCTCCCTCCCCCTCATCTCCGTCCTCCCTCCCCCTCACCTCCGTAACTCTTGTCCTCCCTCCCCTCTCCTCCGTACCCCTGTCCTCCCTAACCCTCCCTCCGTACCCCCTGTCCTCCCTCCCCTCACCTCCGTACCCCCCGTCCTCCCTCCCCACCCCCTACCACCCCTCCCTCCCCTCATCTCCGTACCCCCTCGTCCTCCCTCCCCTCACCCCGTACCCCTCTTCCTCCCTCCCTCTCACCTCCGTACCCCCTCGTCCCCCCCCTCCCCCTCATCTCCGTACCCTCTCGTCCTCCCTCCCCCTCCCCCCACCCCCTCGTCCCTCCCTCCCCTCACCTCCGTACCCCCTGTCCTCCCTCCCTCCCCCTCACCCCCGTACCCCCTGTCCTCCCTCCCT
This sequence comes from Oncorhynchus keta, assembly GCF_023373465.1. NCBI lineage: Eukaryota > Metazoa > Chordata > Actinopteri > Salmoniformes > Salmonidae > Oncorhynchus > Oncorhynchus keta. The sequence continues at coordinate 9,009,420 of NC_068434.1, forward strand.
CCCTCACCTCCGTGTCCTCCCTCCCCCCCTCGTCCTCCCTCCCCTCACCTCTCCGTCCTCCCTCCCCTCACCCCATTCCTCCCCTCCCCCCTCACCCCTTTACCCCCTGTCCTCCCCTCCCCCTCACCTCCGTCCTCCCCCAGTACCCCCCCCCTCCCTCCGTATCTCCCCCCTGTCCTCCCTCCCCTCACCTCCGTACCCCCTCTTCCTCCCTCCCCTCATCTCCGTACCCCCTCGTCCTCCCTTCCCCTCCCTCCCCCTCCCCCTCACCTCCGTACCCCCTGTCCTCCCCCCCCCTCCCCTCACCTCCGTACCCCTCGTCCTCCCTGGCAGAATGATCCCTCCCCCTTATTATCCCTAGCACCTCCGATTGAGCTCTGCAATTACTTGTCCTCCCTGCTACCACCCCCGTCCTCCCTAAACAATCCAAGTCTCTTGCTGATGCACCTCCAACCCCCTGTCCTTAATTAAACCTCCGTACCCCCTCCCCTCCCCCCCTCACCTCCGAAAAATTCCTCCCTTATTATATCCTTTTCCAAGACCTCAAAAGTGGTCTCCTCCCCTCTGACCCCTCTTTTCCCCTCAGGCATTGTTGTCCCCCTCACCTCCGTACCCCCTGTCCTCCCTCCCCTCCCCTCACCTCCATTGTTACCTGGCAGAATGATGTCCTTATTATTAGCATCGATTGAGCTCTGCAATTACGTGCTACAGAAATTGCTAAACAATCCATTCTTGCTGATGCAACAATTTAAAAAGGGTAGCTACCATTTCAAATTTATTATATTTTTCCAAGACCTCAAAAGTGGTCCTGATCTGATTTTTGTGTGGAATTGAAACATCCATTGTTGTGGAATTGAAACATCCATTGTTGTTTTTCTAATAAAAAAAAGTGTGATTTTGAGAGAAAACAAATGCAAAAAACAAGGGAAAAAAACGAAACCTGAAAAAAATAAATATAGAAAATGGAATTTAGGAAAAAATGAACCAAATTTGATAGGGCCCTATTACGGTTGGTGAGTGTTGGCTTCAGCCTGATAACACTGGGGTTTAAAGGACGTTCTGTATTTGATCATAGCATTTGATCACGGCATCACCGGTGTGGATGCAGATCTGATCCCACAATGCATTTTGATTCAAGACATCCGCATGCTTCCAATTCGAAACAGTTCAGGACAGTACGTGCAGAATTTGTTTTCCCCCCCGGCACTTTGTGCACATAACGTTTTCTCGCAAGGCAAGCAGGAAGTCAATAGCCCGAAGTCTACAGCCCTTCCTTGGTGATTGGTCATCAGTAGGTATTCTTCAATGGAGTGTTTGTTGTCATTCAACAAGAGACAAATTGTTTTCATGCACTTTTTGTCACTTGACAAATACTACACCAAACATCTTAGTTAGATGTAAAATTGCGCTACTAAGATGTCCTCAACAAAAGCGTCAAAATTAATGACTGATTTCTTCAGTTCTAATTCTGGCTATTTTGAGGAAGTGTATACTGGCTACGGCATCTCAATATGGACAAAAATTACTATCAATATCAAATCAAATTGTATTTGTCACATATGCCTAATAAAACAGGTGTAGTAGACCTTACCATGAAATGCTGAATACAACAGGTGTAGGTAGACCTTACCATGAAATGCTGAATACAACAGGTGTAGTAGACCTTACCATGAAATGCTGAATACAACAGGTGTAGGTAGACCTTACCATGAAATGCTGAATACAACAGGTGGTGTAGTATGAAATGCTGAATAAACAGGTGTAGTAGACCTTACAGTGAAATGCTGAATACAACAGGTGTAGTAGACCTTACCATGAAATGCTGAATACAACAGGTGTAGGTAGACCTTACCATGAAATGCTGAATACAACAGGTGTAGGTAGACCTTACCATGAAATGCTGAATACAACAGGTGTAGGTAGACCTTACCATGAAATGCTGACTTACAAGCCCTTAACTAACAATGCAGTTCAAGAAATAGAGTTAAGAAAATATTCACTAAATAAAGTAAATTTTTTAAACAAAAAGTAACTAAATTAAATTAAAATAATGTGGCTATATACAGGGGGTACCGGTACTGAGTCAATGTGCCGGGGTACAGGTTACTCGAGGACATGTGTACATTCAGTTAGAGGTAAAGGGACTAGATAAGGGCATAGATTATAAACAGCAAGTTGCAACTCTGCCTAGAAGGCCAGCATCCTGGAGTTGACTCTTAACTGTTGACGTTGAGACTGTGTCCGCACTGCTGACTGGTACTGTAGGTCAGTTTTATTGCTGTGTGTACATGCGAGCCTGTGTGCTTCTGTTCGTGATGTGCGTCATGTAAATGCTAACAGAGAGTACAGGAGAGGACTAAGCACGCACACCTGAGGGACCCCCGTGTTGAGGGTCAGCGTGACCGATGTGTTGTTGCCTACCCTCACCACCTGGGGGCGGCCCGTCAGGAAGTCCAGGATCCAGTTGCAGAGGGAGGTGTTCAGTCCCAGTGACCTTAGCTTGGAGGGCACTATAGTGTTGAACACTGAGCTGTAGTCTATGATCGGAAATTAACAGAAGTTCACATTTTTAATTAAAGATTGGGACGCCATGAAAATAGATTTTACATGTTTACATATGGCCACTCCTCCCCCTTTCTGTATCTCAGTCCACTCGGATAAAGTGCCTGTCAAAATTATGCGGTGAATGTGCGTTGATTGGTTGAAATTATGAGCCCTCTTTTTGTACAGTGGTGATGGGTTAGTTGTACGCAATAATATTGTGGTGATATAACTGCTTTATGTGGAGTGGTGCTGTGATTGGTCAAATTTGCAAGCACTCACATATAATGGGGGAAATTGTGATTTTGCAGTAAAAAAAATTGCAATCATGGAATCCTAGAGGGACTGGCTTTCAGATGGTAACTGTCTCCTGGGGAGGGACTGGCTTTCAGATGGTAACTGTCTCCTGGGGAGGGACTGGCTTTCAGATGGTAACTGTCTCCTGGGGAGGGACTGGCTTTCAGATGGTAACTGTCTCCTGGGGAGGGACTGGCTTTCAGATGGTAACTGTCTCCTGGGGAGGGACTGGCTTTCAGATGGTAACTGTCTCCTGGGGAGGGACTGGCTTTCAGATGGTAACTGTCTCCTGGGGAGGGACTGGCTTTCAGATGGTAACTGTCTCCTGGGGAGGGACTGGCTTTCAGATGGTAACTGTCTCCTGGGGAGGGACTGGCTTTCAGATGGTAACTGTCTCCTGGGGAGGGACTGGTTTTCAGATTGTAACTGTCTCCTGGAGGGACTGGCTTTCAGATGGTAACTATCTCCTGGGGGGCTGGCTTTCAGCTGATAACTGTCTCCTGGGGAGGGACTGGCTTTCAGATTGTAACTGTCTCCTGGAGGGACTGGCTTTCAGATGGTAACTGTCTCCTGGAGGGGGGGCTGGCTTTCAGCTGATAACCCTCTCCTGGGGAGGCTGGCTTTCAGATGGTAACTGTCTCCCGAGGAGGGACTGGCTTTCAGCTGATAACTGTCTCCTGGGGAGGGACTGGCTTTCAGATGGTAACTGTCTCCTGGGGAGGGACTGGCTTTCAGATGGTAACTGTCTCCTGGGGAGGGACTGGTTTTCAGATTGTAACTGTCTCCTGGAGGGACTGGCTTTCAGATGGTAACTATCTCCTGTTGGGGCTGGCTTTCAGCTGATAACTGTCTCCTGGGGAGGGACTGGCTTTCAGGTAACTGTCTCCTGGAGGGACTGGCTTTCAGAGATTGTAACTGTCTCCTGGGGAGGGACTGGCTTTCAGATGGTAACTGTCTCCTGGAGGGACTGGCTTTCAGATGGTAACTATCTCCTGGGGGCTGGCTTTCAGCTGATAACTGTCTCCTGGGGAGGGACTGGCTTTCAGATTGTAACTGTCTCCTGGAGGGACTGGCTTTCAGATGGTAACTGTCTCCTGGGGGGCTGGCTTTCAGCTGATAACCCTCTCCTGGGGGGCTGGCTTTCAGCTGATAACTGTCTCCTGGAGGGAGGGACTGGCTTTCAGATTGTAACTGTCTCCTGGAGGGACTGGCTTTCAGATGGTAACTGTCTCCTGGGGAGGGCTGGCTTTCAGCTGATAACCCTCTCCTGTCTGGGAGGACTGGCTTTCAGCTGATAACTGTCTCCTGGAGAGGGACTGACTTTCAGCTGATAACTGTCTCCTGGACTGGAGGGACTGATGGCTTTCAGCTGACAGCTGATGGTAACTGTAACTGTCCTGGAGGGACTGGCTTTCAGATGGTAACTGTCTCCTGGGGAGGGACTGGCTTTCAGCTGATAACTGTCTCCTGGAGGGGGGGGCTTTCAGCTGATAACTGTCTCCTGGGGAGGGACTGGCTTTCAGCTGTAACTATCTCCTGGGGGAACTGTCTGCTGGGGGACTGGCTTTCAGCTGGTAACTGTCTCCTGGGGGCTGGCTTTCAGCTGATAACTGTCTCCTGGGGACTGGCTTTGGATGGTAACTATCTCCTGGGGGACTGGTTTTCAGCTGATAACTGTCTGGGAGGGTTGGAGGGACTGGCTTTCAGCTGATAACTGTCTCCTGGGGGGACTGGCTTTCAGATGGTAACTGTCTCCTGGGAGGGAGGGACTGGTTTTCAGATGATAGCTGATAACTGGTCTGATAACTGTCTCCTGGAGGGACTGGCTTTCAGCTGATAACTGTCTCTGGAGGGACTGGGGAGGGACTGGCTTTCAGATGATAACTGTCTCCTGGGGGGGGATGGCTTTCAGCTGACAACTGTCTCCTGGGGGCTGGCTTTCAAATGGTAACTGTCTCCTGGGGGCTGGCTTTCAGCTGATAACTGTCTCCTGGAGGGACTGTCTTTCAGATGGTAACTATCTCCTGGAGGGACTGGCTTTCAGCTGATAACTGTCTCCTGGGGAGGGACTGGCTTTCAGCTGATAACTGTCTCCTGGGGAGGGACTGGCTTTCAGCTGATAACTGTCTCCTGGAGGGACTGGCTTTCAGATGATAAGTGTCTACTGGGAGGGCTGGCTATCAGCTGATAACTGTCTCCTGGAGGGACTGGCTTTCAGCTGATAACTGTCTCCTGGAGGACTGGCTTTCAGCTGATAACTGTCTCCTGGAGGGACTGGCTTTCAGCTGGTAACCGTCTCCTGGAGGGACTGGCTATCAGCTTATATCTATCTGTCTGTTGTACTTTCTCGTTTTTCTTCTTCTTTGCTCTCTCTATCATTCCACTTGTCATTACCTTCTCTCTATCATTCCACTAGTCATTACCCTCCTCTCTCTATCATTCGTCTAGTCATTACCTTCCTCTATCATTCGTCTATCATTCCATTCCTCTAGTCATTACCTTCCTCTCTCTATCATTCCACTAGTCATTACCTCTATCATTCCTCTCTGTCATTACCCTCCTCCTCTCTATCATTCCACTTGTCATTACCTTCCTCTCTCTCTCATTCTTCTCGTCTTTATCCTCCTTCCTCTCTCTCTCATTCTGCTAGTCTTTATCCTCCTTCCTCTCTCTCTCATTCTGCTAGTCTTTATCCTCCTTCCTCTCTCTCTCTCATTCTGCTCGTCTTTATCCTCTGTCCTCTCTCTCTCATTCTGCTAGTCTTTATCCTCCTTCCTCTCTCTCTCATTCTGCTCGTCTTTATCCTCCTTCCTCTCTCTCTCATTCTGCTCGTCTTTATCCTCCTTCCTCTCTCTCTCATTCTGCTAGTCTTTATCCTCCTTCCTTCTCTCTCTCTCATTCTGCTAGTCTTTATCCTCCTGTCCTCTCTCTCTCATTCTGCTAGTCTTTATCCTCCTTCCTCTCTCTCTCATTCTGCTAGTCTTTATCCTCCTTCCTCTCTCTCTCATTCTGCTAGTCTTTATCCTCCTTCCTCTCTCTCTCATTCTGCTAGTCTTTATCCTCCTTCCTCTCTCTCTCATTCTGCTAGTCTTTATCCTCCTGTCCTCTCATTCTCTCATTCTCTCTCGTCATTTTATCCTCCTGTCCTCTCTCTCTCATTCTGCTAGTCTTTATCCTCTGTCCTCTCTCTCTCATTCTGCTAGTCTTTATCCTCCTTCCTCTCTCTCTCATTCTGCTAGTCTTTATCCTCCTTCCTCTCTCTCTCATTCTGCTAGTCTTTATCCTCTGTCCTCTCTCTGTCTTTATCCTCCTTCCTCTCATTCTGCTAGTCTTTATCCTCTCTATTCTGCTAGTCTTTATCCTCCTTCCTCTCTCTCTCATTCTGCTAGTCTTTATCCTCTGTCCTCTCTCTCTCATTCTGCTAGTCTTTATCCTCCTTCCTCTCTCTCTCATTCTGTCTTTATCCTCCTTCCTCTCTTTATCCTCTTTGTCCTCTCTCTCTCATTCTGCTAGTCTTTATCCTCCTTCCTCTCTCTCTCATTCTGCTAGTCTTTATCCTCCTTCCTCTCTCTCTCATTTCTGCTAGTCTTTATTCCTCCTTCCTCTCTCTCTCATTCTGCTAGTCTTTATCCTCCTCCTCCTCTCTCTCTCATTCTTCTCGTCTTTATCCTCTGTCCCTCTCTCTCATTATGCTAGTCATTCTTCATTCTGCTAGTCTTTATCCTCTGTCCTCTCTCTCTCATTCTGCTAGTCTTTATCCTCTGTCCTCTCTCTCTCATTCTGCTAGTCTTTATCCTCCTTCCTCTCTCTCTCATTCTGCTAGTCTTTATCCTCCTTCCTCTCTCTCTCATTCTGCTAGTCTTTATCCTCCTTCCTCTCGTCTTTATCCTCCTTCTCTCTCATTCTGCTAGTCTTTATCCTCCTTCCTCTCTCTCTCATTCTGCTAGTCTTTATCCTCCTTCCCTCTCTCTCTCATTCTTCTAGTCTTTATCCTCTGTCCTCTCTCTCTCATTCTGCTAGTCTTTATCCTCCTTCCTCTCTCTTTATCCTCTCATTATTCTTGTATTTTAATTTTCTTCTTCTCCACCTATATTTGTATTTCACTCCATTGCTATGCTTTCTCTCTTGCTCTCTCCCTTGTCTTCCTCTCTCTTAATCTCTAATTTTCCCTCTCTCACCTGTACTCTCTCTCTCTGTTTCTCCCTCTCTCTGTCTATCTCTGTTTTCTGTTTCTCTCTCTCTCTCTCTCTCTCTCTCTCTCTCTCTCTCGTTAATGGCAGCTGTGACAGCTGGAGTCACTGAACTCGTCCTCCCACCACAGTAGTGCTGTGATCCCATCTTTCTCCTCTCCTCCTCTTCTCCTCCTCCGCTTCTCGTTCTTTAGTTAGCTGAAGCTCTGTCTCTTGGCCACAGGGACCTGGCACTGTGTTGCCATGGCGTCCAGAGGAGTGTTCATCCCAGATATATTTATGTTTAGAGACCACACATTGTTGGCGTCCATCAGTCTCTACCATACCGTTACCAGGGGTGTCCAACTCATTTCACAACGTGTCTGTGGGTGTTTGGTTTTTCCTTTCAATTAAGAGCTAGACAACCAGGTGAGGGGAGTTCCTTACTAATTTGTGACCTTAATACATCAATCAAGTACAAGGGTGGAGCGAAAGCCCACAGACACTCGGCCTTGTGTGGAAGGAGTTGGACACAGGTGCGTTAGATAGACCTGTCTGTGTTTCTGCTGGCCTCAGAAAAAGACACAAGCATCACTTTTTCTTTCTCACTCACATTTCTTTCTCACTCATCATTCTCTCCATTATATTATCTCTCTCTCTCTCTCTCCATTATATTCATTCACTCTTTCACTCTTATGCTCTCTCTCTCATCTCCCTCCATTATATTCATTCATTCATTCTCTCTCTCTCTCTCTCTCTCTCTCTCTCTCTCTCTCTCTCTCTCTCTCTCTCTCTCTCTCTCTCTCTCATCTCTCTCTCTCTCTCTCTCTCTCTCTCTCTCTCTCTCTCTCTCTCTCTCAATTCAATGGGCTTTATTGGCATGGGAAACATGTGTTAACATTGCCAAAGCAAATGAGGTAGATAATAAGCAAAAGTGAAAAAAAAACTATAAAAATAAACAGTAAATATTACACTCACAAAAGTTCAAAATGAATAGAGACATTTGAAATGTCATATTATGTCTATATACAGTTTTGTAAAGAATTGCAAATAGTTAAAGTACAAAAGGAGACATAAATAGGCATAAATATAGGTTGTATTTACAGTGGTGTTTGTTCTTCACTGGTTGCCCGTATCTTGTAGCAACAGGTCACAAATCTTGCTTCTGTGATGGCACACTGTGGTATTTCACCCAGTAGATATGGGAGTTTGTCAAAATTGGATTTGATTTCTTATTATTTGTGGGTCTGTGTAATCTGAGGGAAATATGTGTCTCTAATATGGTCATACATTGGGCAGGAGGAAGTGCATCTCAGTTTCCACCTCATTTTGTGGGCAGTGAGCACATAGCCTGTCTTCTCTTTATTCTCTACAGCAGCCTTTCTCAATAGCAAGGCTATGCTCACTGTCTGTACATCGTCAAAGCTTCTTTCTTTTTGGGTCGGTCACAGTGGTCAGGTATTCAGCCACTGTGTACTCTCTGTTTAGGGCCAAATAGCAATCTAGTTTGTTCAGTTTTGTTTTGTAATTCTTTCCCAATGTGTCAAGTTAATTACGTGTGTCAAGGTTCCCTGCCAGTGTTGGTAGAGTTTTTCTAACCATAAATCTGGATTTCCTAGTCAGAAACCTAAGTTAGAACTTTTAAGACAATATTCTCACCAGGTAAGTGACTATCTAACTCACATCAAAGGTCTCACTCTTAGAAGTTTAGGTGCCTGGAAGAACCTCTTGAATTGCCACGCCGGCAAAATCTTTCCAGGGCAAGAACCCCTCTCAAAAGGGTCTCAGAGGAACCCCTCTCAAAAGGGTCTCAGAGGAACCCCTCTCAAAAGGGTCTCAGAGGAACCCCTCTCAAAAGGGTCTCAGAGGAACCCCTCTCAAAAGGGTCTCAGAGGAACCCCTCTCAAAACGGTCTCAGAGGAACCCCTCTCAAAAGGGTCTCAGAGGAACCCCTCTCAAAAGGGTCTCAGAGGAACCCCTCTCAAAAGGGTCTCAGAGGAACCCCTCTCAAAAGGGTCTCAGAGGAGCCTCTGTGTAAAAGTTCAAACAATACCATTTTTGTGATAGAAGGGGTTCATTTTTTAAACTTTTTAATAATATATTGTAGAAGTGGCAGTGTATCAGATTGGAGGTGAGGTTTATTGGAGGAAATGCTTTTAGATAGTTCTTTATGGCCACCCGTTAGCATAAATGTCATTCCCGTTCATCATGTTACGTTTGTACACTGAAAATATACATTTTTCTTGTAAATGAATGCACATGACATATTCTTTAATATAATATGAATAATATTAACATTTCTGATTACATAAAGTAATAAAGTGGTAATTATTCCAACTTTGTGATTTGCATAGGTTCTTGATCAACACTTCTATTAAAACTGTCAGTGTTCAACCTTAACATGTGATGGCAATACAACAGAACAGATGAACAGGAAAGACATTTACTCTAACAGGTTTCCAAAAATATATATTTTTAAGCCATGCCCCTCCTAAGCCACACTTCCACTCCAGGAACACGTTTATTTGATTTAAAAAGAAATTTGCCGGCGGCAGCGTAGCCTAGTGGTTAGAGCGTTGGACTAGTAACCGCAAGGTTGCGAGTTCAAACCCCCGAGCTGACAAGGTACAAATCTGTAGTTCTGCCCCTGAACAGGCAGTTAACTCAGGCTGTCATTGAAAATAAGAATGTGTTCTTAACTGACTTGCCTGGTTAAATAAAGGTAAATTAAATCAGCATCCCAGAGCCCACCATCAGCTTGTGGCTTCTATCAATGTAATTGTCTGGATCATCATTTCCAAAGCCACATATATTTTTGGGTAAATATATATTTTTTAAATATATTTTCTTCTTTATTGTTTTCCACTAGCCCTACCATCCCTCCCCTAATTGGAGTAAACTAATGAACAACGATACTTAGGCTTCTACTTCAAGATTATATATAGTATATTCATTTTACGGTAACAGTATATTTTACATTAGTTATCTTATTTTTTTGTTTGTTATTTCTAGTCCCACACAAGGTTCCTCCAAGAACCCCTCAACTAACCAAAGGTGCAAATATTGACTAGCAACTAGCAACTAGCAACTAGCAACTAGCAACTAGCAACTAGCAACTAGCAACTTGCAAGGATCGCCAGGGTTCCTCCAGTCACCACTAATTCTAAGAATGTAGTTCACGATATCTTTGGCAGTAACCACAGTCCCCCCCACCATGACATTAAAGGCAGAGGATCTCCCTAATTTGTTATTGGTTCCAAACCAGATGGACTCACTTTTCCCTCAGGTGAAGTGACAGTTTATTGTCGGATAACCATTTACTACCATGTTTGAAGTTCTGCACTCTGGATTCTTTTCAATCACTGCCTTGTGGGACAAAAGAAGTGCAGAATTATCAGCATAAAGAAAAACAGTCCCATGAAAAGGTCATTGATGTACAACAGGAAGAGGAGGAGCCAAAGAATGACCCGTGAGATATTCTCTGACCCACTCCACAGATATTCTCTGACCCACTCCACGGATATTCTCTGACCCACTCCACAGATATTCTCTGACCCACTCCACGGATATTCTCTGACCCACTCCACAGATATTCTCTGAACCACTCCACAGATATTCTCTGACCCACTCCACAGATATTCTCTGAACCACTCCACAGATATTCTCTGACCCACTCCACAGATATTCTCTGACCCACTCCACAGATATTCTCTGACCCACTCCACAGATATTCTCTGACCCACTCCACAGATATTCTCTGACCCACTCCACGGATATTCTCTGACCCACTCCACAGATATTCTCTGACCCACTCCACAGATATTCTCTGACCCACTCCACAGATATTCTCTGACCCACTCCACAGATATTCTCTGACCCACTCCACAGATATTCTCTGACCCACTCCACAGATATTCTCTGACCCACTTCACAGATATTCTCTGACCCACTCCACAGATATTCTCTGACCCACTCCACGGATATTCTCTGACCCACTCCACAGATATTCTCTGACCCACTCCACGGATATTCTCTGACCCACTCCACAGATATTCTCTGACCCACTCCACAGATATTCTCTGACCCACTCCACAGATATTCTCTGAACCACTCCACAGATATTCTCTGACCCACTCCACAGATATTCTCTGACCCACTCCACGGATATTCTCTGACCCACTCCACAGATATTCTCTGACCCACTCCACAGATATTCTCTGACCCACTCCACAGATATTCTCTGACCCACTCCACGGATATTCTCTGACCCACTCCACAGATATTCTCTGACCCACTCCACAGATATTCTCTGACCCACTCCACAGATATTCTCTTCTCTGACCCACTCCACAGATATTCTCTGACCCAGATATTCTCTGACCCACTCCACAGATATTCTCTGACCCACTCCACAGATATGACCCACTCCACAGATATTCTCTGACCCACTCCACAGATATTCTCTGACCCACTCCACAGATATTCTCTGACCCACTCCACAGATATTCTCTGACCCACTCCACAGATATTCTCTGACCCACTCCACAGATATTCTCTGACCCACTCCACAGATATTCTCTGACCTACTCCACGGATATTCTCTGACCCACTCCACAGATATTCTCTGACCCACTCCACAGATATTCTCTGACCCACTCCACAGATATTCTCTGACCCACTCCACAGATATTCTCTGACCCACTCCACAGATATTCTCTGACCCACTCCACAGTTAACATGTTGAAACAACCAGGACTCATATTTTAAACAGTAGGACTACTATGTCGAATGCTTTTTTGAAGATCGAACACGACCATTCGAAAGGAACTTTCCCCCATCCAACTCTTTCCTTATCTGGTCAGTTAGGTGGAGTAAACAAGTGTGAATCTTGGCAGAAGTCTTTTGCCAATGTGAAACGTTGAGTAAAAAAAACACATGTATTATCAACACGTCATTGGTAGATCCAGTGTTCGCTTCTTCAGGGTGTTGCCTGGTTTCAGCACTCGTTGGTTTTGAAGCAAATGTATATCCACTCAGCAGGCAGCAGCTAAAGTTTAGTTCAGTGTGTCTCCCAACGTGCACTTCCTTTCCTATTTCCTGGTGGAACAGACACCCTCGGGATGCAGCTTAACTTAAAGGCCCAGTGCAGTCAAAACCTTGATTCCCCCCCTGTGTTTTATATATATTTCCACACTATGATGTTGGGATAATACTGTGAAATTGTGAAAGTTATGATAATAACTCCCTTATTTTAAGAGCTGTTTGAAAATACTGTATTGGTGGGATGGTGTTCTGGCCTTCCATGGTGACATCATCATGTGGTAAATTAGTTAATAGACCAATAAGAAAGAGAGTTCCAAACCTCTCTGCCAATAACAGCTAGTTTTCCCCTCCTCACTCAGACCACTCACAGACAGTCCTAGCAACATTTTGCTGCAGAAATGTGTCTTTGCTAAGAAGCTTTTTTTTTCATATATTTTTTTACCATTTTAATTAAAACAATTCTTACCCAGAAAAGTGTCTGCAAAAACGGGACCTTTAACTCCCACTGCTGTAGATCACACACACACACACACACACACACACACACACACACACACACACACACACACACACACACACACACACACACACACACACACACACACACACACACACACACACACACACACACACACACACAGCGTGTGTTTCCTGACTTTGTATGGTCAGCTGATTTAGTTTGAATAGTGAGTTTGTGACTTCAATAATAAACCCAATCAATAAACCGGTCAGAGATGGTCATTAAACATGGCAGCGCACTGAGGTGCTCAACTCTAAGGCTTTACAGTGGCACACAACAAAACCTTTCATTGAAGACCGTTTTCAAAAGTCCTGATTTCTCTCTGTCCCTTAGAGAAGGTGTGAAAAGGTTGGTAATCGTGTCTATGACAGTTTAAAGTTGTGTCCTGTGTTGCATCCAATACAGTTAATCCGAGGAACGTCGGGTATGTAGCGTGCATTCATCTGTGTCAGTCGAAGGAGCTTACCTAGCTTGTGAAGGACCTGCCTAGTTACAGGATATGCAATTACTACAGTAGTCAAGGCAATTAAAAGACCATTAAGGCCCAAGGGAAGACAGGCTTTAACTGAACAGAGGGAAGATATTTCATAACTTCTCCTCTCATATTTGTGAGAGGGATCCTGGGGGAGGATTGAGTAGAAGACACGTAGGAACACGGAACACAGAACACAGAACGCACTTCAACAGAAATCCACATGCTGTTGACTGCATGTTTGTACATGTGTCATATTTCTCATATTGCCAGATACAGTAGTTCCAGGATGGCATGTTTTTTCAGAGTGTAATTTGAAAAAAAGTAGAAATCTTCTTCTACCTTTTTCCAATTCCATTCTGAAATTCAATTAGCTACTCAGATAAATGAATTCCAATTCCATGGCCAAACCAATGCCTCCCCCGACACAACATTTAAGTGACCTCTGCTCGATCCAGAATAGCAATATAGTGAATTAATAACAGAGGAGTTTCTAAGAATTAGGTGCGGTACTTACTTAACTAGAATCCCAAGAGCTAGGTACTTGAGCCCAATTGCTCCTGTGAATAACCATTTCCATTAATGGAGAGAACGGAACTCTGTGAACGGAACTCTGTGAACGGAACTCTGAGAACGGAACTCTGTGAACGGAACTCTGAGAACGGAACTCTGTGAACGGAACACATCTGCTATACATAGAAAGTATTTATGCAGCGTTTATCTAGTGTGCTGTGGATTACAACTTACTGTTCCTGTTCTTGTCTTTTCTGCTTCGTTGGAACTAAATGAGCGGTTGGTTTTTCAGTTCCGATGATACATTATGCCTCTTCCACTATTGCTTCGATGGGAAAGGAGAGGAAATGTGTACAGATAAATGACTAAATGACTGGAGTCACATGGCTTTCCTGTGCTATCTATCTAATAATCACATTGTTGAAGTAAAGATGTGTTGTTTCTTGATTTTGTGTCTCTACAGCCATGAATTAAAGTTCCTGGTAGGTGCAGCTGAATAGGCACCCGTGAATCTGTTCTCTCGGACTTAGATGCCGGCCTCTTCTTTTAATGTGACTCCAGCAACGATGTGGGGGGGATAACTAAGGCTAGGGGCCTCTGCTTCTGTCCCGGGAAGATGTTCTCCAAGAACCGCTTCAATGGACAACACGGAACACCCGTTGCACCCAAAGGGGACACCAAGGAACGGGTTCGTAAAAAGAGGGCCCCCAACCCCAGGGTAGCGCTTGTCATTCGGGAGAAGATCCACCGCCTGCTCCAAGGATCCGGCCAGGAACTACCCGCCCCAGACCTTTACTATGCTGGGATCGAGGAGGAGGGGGGAGGAGAGGGACAGGAGAAGAGAAAGGAGGCCACAAATATTTTTGTGAGGTGTGGGCCCAGAGAGGAAGTTTGCTCCTCAAGGATCCCCACCTGTAAGGCACATGGAGGGGTGTCTGGGGCTTCCTGCATTGGGGAGGTGGAGCTGAACAGAGAGGGCTGTGTCAGGATCCCTTGCACTCTGCAGCACAACAGCAGAAGCCAATCTCCAGGGAAGCAGAAATTGACTATCCCAGACGGGATTAGGACTGTCCCAGAAAAGAGACGAACACCCAAACACCAGAAATGGATAATCCCGGCAGGTATCCGGACCATTCCAGAACAGAGAAGAGAAGCCCTACATCAGAACCGGATTAGCCGAAACAGGAACAGCTCAACGTTTGCCTCGGAGGCAGGGGCAGCAGGAGGGAAGGCTGACTTCGGTCGGACCCGTGCAGATCAAAAGAGACCTGTTTCTATGGGTGACTATGTGGATTACAACTTCAACAGAACACGGCACGATACTCTGCTGGAGGTGGACGAGGAAGAAGAAGACGAAGAGGAGGAGGAAGAGGAGGAAGAGGAGGAAGAGGAGTCTAGTGCCATCATCGAGCACATTCTCAAAGAGCTGAGAGGGATCAACAAAATCCAGGAGGAGATCTCGGACCTGCGAGATTACCTTTCATCCGTGCGTGGCTCTGTAGAGGAGGTGTCTTCCTGTGTGGATGCTGTGCTCCTGGAGATAGAGGGCATACGCTCAGGAAACAAGGCTAGTGGCAGTCCAGGAGATGGGGCTTGGTCTGGGGCAACAGGAGGCAGTGACGGATCCTCCTTCACTCCTCACCAGAGGCCTGTCAGCGCCTACGGCAGTTTAGGCAGGCAGATGGTGCCTTCGGATTCCAATGTCTGCCGACCGTCTGTCTTCAGCCAACGCCACAGCATCCACGGGATGCCAGTGGAGTTCCACTTGCCAACATTAGAAGAGAAGTCTACCACAGTCTCGCCAGGCACCGAATTAGTGGAGCCTGTTGGCCAGCAGCAGGAGGATGATGAGCTGCCGAAACACAGCATCCCAGAGCCCACCATGGTCAGCAAACTGAGCTGTGGCTACCTGGAGCGGCAGGACGACCAGGACTTCCTAAGCACCAGCTCCCTATCCTCAGAACACAGCATTAATTCAGAGTCGGTCCTTGAGAGACCCTCATCCAGCCACGGTGCAAGGCGTGGTGGTGCTAGAGGTGGTAGTAGGGGTGGTGGTGGGGTGGAGAGCTGGGGTAGCCAAGAACATGGTGGGACTGAGAAGACTATCTGGTGTGAAGAACAATGTTATTCCAGACAGAGGAGTCTGGAAGAGCAGGAAGGAGAGGGGCCTGCCTGTTTGGAGGGGACAGGGAGCTGGGATCGGTATAGGGGCTCAGATGGGTATAGTACTGGTACCCTGGCCGAGTCCTCCACAGGAAGCTCCGACCTCCACTCTCTCCACTCCTCTGGACTACACTACAACTCCCCCGCCAGCACTTCCAGTCGAGAGGAGTGGCGCTGCCATAGACGGAGGCTGCAACAACATCATGGGACTCAAGTTCCCACAGACATTCACTCAGAGTACCCCAGCCTGGGATACAAGGGTGCTGCTGATTGCTTATTTCCCCAGAGCTCTGGTTACCACTCAGTGGAAGGACATACAGAAGGAGTGGAGAGCTATGGCTACACGGCTCCCCCCACAGATCTCAGCTACACAACTGACTGCCAAGTAGATAGTTACCTGGAGAACTATTCTGGCCATGAGCACGACATGACTGACGAGTTTACAGAGGTGACCTGTACCTGGGGCTCACTACAGGTCACCTGTACTACTGTGTCTGAAACAGACATGCCATTGGTCAGTACAGATGAAGGAGTTAAGCTAGGGCACATCCCGCGCCCTAACAGCGCAGAGATCCAAAACGTTGGTTTTAACGTGAAGCGGATCGGGCGAGCCGTGCTGGACTTCAGCTCCGCCCTGCGGGAGGCACTACGCAAGTTGGAAGGACCCGGAACCGTCAAGAGTCCTGGAGATGAGACTGAGCCCACAAGCTTTTTGGTGGAGTCTCAAACAAACCTACCCCACGCAGATATGTCCCAAACGTCAAAAGAGGATGGGTTGGACCCAGGGGCCTTGGACAACACAGAGAGACTAACCCAGACCTGTGTCCTCTCCTCTGCCCCCTCAGACCCCTGCCCAGGTGAAACCATGCCAGAGGAGGTCAACGACGGCCACCAACAGGCTCAGGATGACCCTTACGGACCTTCTCTCCTTCCTTACTCCGGACAGGACGTTTCCCAAACAGGCCTAGACTTTGCTTCACTTGGCCCAGAGCCTATGTTCTCCCCACCCAATGAAGAGGCAGAAGAAAAAGGAGCCTCTCCTCTGCCTCAGGGCCCAACACACACCCCCACTCAGAACATCTCTCTATCGCAATGCACCACTGTAGAGTCCCTCTCACTCTCCTTCTCGGCTGAGCAGCCGGCACCCCAGGAGGAGCAGGGAGACGAACCCCCATCCCTGTCGCTGCCACAGCCCGACACAGAAGACCCAGAAGTCCCAGATACGCCTGCAGCCCCAGAAGGCGAGGCAGCAAGAGATGCAGCTGGAAAGGCAGAGAGAGCAGAGGAGCACACCCTGGAGATAAGCCAGAGGGAGGTGCGGAGGCTGAAGTGCCTGAGGACCTTCCAGCAGATCCTTCGGGAGAAGAGGGAGTCACGGCGCCAGCTCACCAGCATGACCATGTCCACCTTCAAGGAGGACAACCTCATTCCAGGTAGCTATCACCTACCATCCGTCGTACTGTTACTCGTAAAGCACTGTCTGGAACACGAGCACATGTTCATCATCTGGTTATTTATTTATTAGCATGAATAACTATTTTTTGTTCTATTCTCTCACATCTACCTAGTCATTTTGCTATTTTACCATCACCCCCTCCCAGCATTACTACTGTACCATCACCCTCCCAGCATTACTACTGTACCATCACCCTCCCAGAAGTACTACTGTACCATCACTCCTCCCAGCATTACTAATATACCATCACCCCTCCCAGCATTACTAATATACCATCACCCCTCCCAGCATTACTAATATACCATCACCCCTCCCAGCATTACTAATATACCATCACCCCTCCCAGCATTACTAATATACCATCACCCCTCCCAGCATTACTAATATACCATCACCCCTCCCAGCATTACTAATATACCATCACTCCTCCCAGAATTACTACTGTACCATCACCCTCCCAGAATTACTAATATACCATCACCCCCCAGCATTACTAATATACCATCACCCCTCCCAGAATTACTAATATACCATCACCCCTCCCAGCATTACTACTGTACCATCACCTCTCCCAGCATTACTACTGTACCATCACCCTCCCAGAATTACTACTGTACCATCACCCTCCCAGAATTACTGCTGTACCATCACCCTCCCAGCATTACTACTGTACCATCACCCTCCCAGCATCACTACTGTACCATCACCCTCCATCATCACTAATGTAGCACCGCCCCAGCATCACTACTGTACCCACCCCCAGAATCCCTACTGTACCACCCCCCTTCCAGCATCACTACTACCATCACCCCCTCCCCAGCATCACTACTGTACCCCCCTCCCCAGCATCACTACTGTCACCCCCAGAATCACTACTGTACCACCCCCAGCATCCCTACTGTACCCCCCAACCCAAGCATCACTACTGTCACCCCCCAGAATCACTACTGTACCACCCCCAGCATCCCTACTGTACCCCCATCCCAAGCATCACTACTGTACCATCCCCCCCAGCATCACTACTGTACCATCCCCTCCCCAGCATCACTACTGTACCATCACCTCCCCAGCTTCCCTACTGTAGTACCAACTCCCCCAGCATCACTATTGTACCATCACCTCCCCAGCATCCCTACTGTAGTACCAACCTCCCCAGCATCACTACTGTACCCCCCTCCCTCCCCAGCATCACTACTGTACCATCACCTCCCCAGCATCACTACTGTACCACCCCCCAGCATCACTACTGTACCATTACCTCCCCAGCATCACTACTGTAGTACCAACTCCCCCAGCATCACTACTGTACCCCCCCTCCCCAGCATCACTACTGTACCATCACCTCCCCAGCATCCTTACTGTAGTACCAACTCCCCCAGCATCACTATTGTACCATCACCATCACTATTGTACCCTCCCCCCAACATCACTACTGTAGTACCAACTCCCCCACCATCACTATTGTACCATCACCATCACTATTGTACCATTATTGCTAATGGATTGGCTGGAAGGACTTGTGTTATTTTAATTGTACTGCTAAGCTGATGACTCTCTTTGTCTCTCTGTTTCTGTCTCCCTTTCCTCTCTTCTCTCTCCTCTCTCCTCACTTCTCTCTCTCTCCTCACTTCTCTCTCTCTCCTCTCTCCTCACTTCTCTCTCTCTCCTCTCTTCTCTTTCTCTCTCTCCTCTCTTCTCTTTCTCTCTCTCCTCTCTCCTCACTTCTCTCTCTATCCTCTCTTCTCTTTATCTCTCTCCTCTCTCCTCTCTCTCTCTTTCTCTCTCTCCTCTTCTCTTTCTCTCTCTCCTCACTTCTCTCTCTCTCTCTCTTCTCTTTCTCTCTCTCCTCACTTCTCTTTCTCTCTCTCTTCTCTTTATCTCTCTCCTCTCTTCTCTTTTTCTCTCTCTCACTCTCTCTCTCTCTCTCTTCTCTTTCTCTCTCTCCTCTCTCCTCACTTCTCTCTCTCTCCTCTCTTCTCTTTATCTCTCTCCTCTCTTCTCTCTCTCTCCTCTCTTCTCTTTCTCTCTCTCCTCACTTCTCTTTCTCTCTCACCTCTCTTCTCTTTATCTCTCTCCTCTTCTCTCTATCTCCTCTCTTTCTCTCTCTCCTCTCTTCTCTCTCTCACTTCTCTTTCTCTCTCACCTCTCTTCTCTTTATCTCTCTCCTCTTCTCTCTATCTCCTCTCTTCTCTCTCTCCTCTCTTCTCTCTCTCTCTCCTCTCTTTCTCTCTCACCTCTCTTCTCTTTATCTCTCTCCTCTCTCTCTCCTCTCTCCTCTCTTCTCTCTCTCTCCTCTCTTCTCTTTCTCTCTCTCCTCACTTCTCTCTCTCTCCTCTCTCCTCACTTCTCTCTCTCTCCTCTCTTCTCTTTCTCTCTCTCCTCTCTTCTCTTTCTCTCTCTCCTCTCTCCACACTTCTCTCTCTATCCTCTCTTCTCTTTATCTCTCTCCTCTCTCCTCTCTCTCTCTTTCTCTCTCTCCTCTTCTCTTTCTCTCTCTCCTCTCTTCTCTTTCTCTCTCTCCTCTCTCCTCACTTCTCTCTCTCTCCTCTCTTCTCTTTCTCTCTCTCCTCACTTCTCTCTCTCTCCTCTCTTCTCTTTATCTCTCTCCTCTCTTCTCTTTCTCTCTCTCCTCACTTCTCTCTCTCCTCTCTTCTCTTTCTCTCTCTCCTCTCTCCTCACTTCTCTCTCTCTCCTCTCTTCTCTTTATCTCTCTCCTCTCTTCTCTCTCTCTCCTCTCTTCTCTTTCTCTCTCTCCTCACTTCTCTTTCTCTCTCACCTCTCTTCTCTTTATCTCTCTCCTCTTCTCTCTCTCTCCTCTCTTCTCTCTCTCCTCTCTCCTCTCTCTCTCTCCTCTCTTTCTCTCTCACCTCTCTTCTCTTTATCTCTCTCCTCTCTCTCTCCTCTCTCCTCTCTTCTCTCTCTCCTCTCTTCTCACTCTATCTCCCTCCTCTCTTCTCTTTCTCTTTCCTCCCTTTCAGATGGAAGTCGACATGACGATCAGGTCTCTTTTCTCAAGTCAATGTCTTTATGTGCATGTCCTCATAACATGTTTGTGTGCTTTGCCGTTGACCATTCTTGCTCATGAGTTAATATCATTTTCTACTACTGTGTTACATGGCAACAACATGTACAGTAGTATTGCCTACATTGCTTCCTTAGTTTGGTTTGTCTCTTGTTGGTGATTTGACCCTTTATAATGTTGCCACTGCATGCAGGGTCTTCTTGTTTTCCTTGTTAAAGGAGTTGAGGGAACATTAAAGGAGTTGAGGGAACATTAAAGGAGTTGAGGGAACAGTAAAGGAGTTGAGGGAAAATTAAAGGAGTTGAGGGAACATTATAGGAGTTGAGGGAACATTAAAGGAGTTGAGGGGACATTAGAGGAGTTGAGGGAACATTAAAGGAGTTGAGGGAACATTAAAGGAGTTGAGGAAACAGTAAAGGAGTTGAGGGAACATTATAGGAGTTGAGGGAACATTAAAGGAGTTGAGGGGACATTAGAGGAGTTGAGGGAACATTAAAGGAGTTGAGGGAACATTAGAGGAGTTGAGGGAACATTAAAGGAGTTGAGGGAACATTATAGGAGTTGAGGGAACATTAAAGGAGTTGAGGGGACATTAAAGGAGTTGAGGGAACATTAAAGGAGTTGAGGGAACATTATAGGAGTTGAGGGGACATTAGAGGAGTTTAGGGGACATTAGAGGAGTTGAGGGAACATTAAAGGAGTTGAGGGAACATTAAAGGAGTTGAGGGAACATTAAAGGAGTTGAGGGAACATTAAAGGAGTTGAGGGAACATTATAGGAGTTGAGGGAACATTAAAGGAGTTGAGGGAACATTATAGGAGTTGAGGGAACATTAAAGGAGTTGAGGGGACATTAGAGGAGTTGAGGGAACATTAAAGGAGTTGAGGGAACATTAGAGGAGTTGAGGGAACATTAAAGGAGTTGAGGGAACATTAGAGGAGTTGAGGGAACATTAGAGGAGTTGAGGGAACATTAAAGGAGTTGAGGGAACATTAGAGGAGTTGAGGGAACATTAAAGGAGTTGAGGGAACATTAAAGGAGTTGAGGGAACATTGCTGATGTTAAATGAGTCTCTCTTTCTCTGTCTATCTCTGACTATATCTTTCTCTTTCTCTTTCTCTGTCTCTCTTTCTCTGTCTCTCTCTCTTTCTCTGTCTCCCTCTTTCTCTGTCTCCCTCTTTCACTGTCTCCCTCTGTCTTTCTCTGTATCCCTCTCTCTTTCTCTGTCTCCCTCTTTCTCTGTCTCTCTCTTTCTCTGTCTTCCTCTTTCTGTCTCCCTCTTTCTCTGTCTCTCACTTTCTCTGTCTCCCTCTTTCTCTGTCTCCCTCTGTCTTTCTCTGTCTCTCTCTTTCTCTGTCTCCCTCTTTCTCTGTCTCCCTCTGTCTTTCTCTGTCTCTCTCTTTCTCTGTCTCCCTCTTTCTCTGTCTCCCTCTTTCTCTGTCTCCCTCTGTCTTTCTCTGTCTCCCTCTTTCTCTGTCTCCCTCTGTCTTTCTCTGTCTCTCTCTTTCTCTGTCTCCCTCTTTCTCTGTATCCCTCTGTCTTTCTCTGTCTCCCTCTTTCTCTGTCTCCCTCTGTCTTTCTCTGTCTCCCTCTGTCTTTCTCTGTCTCCCTCTTTCTCTGTCTCTCTCTTTCTCTGTCTCCCTCTTTCTCTGTATCCCTCTGTCTTTCTCTGTCTCCCTCTTTCTCTGTCTCCCTCTGTCTTTCTCTGTCTCCCTCTGTCTTTCTCTGTCTCTCTCTTTCTCTGTCTCCCTCTGTCTTTCTCTGTCTCTCTCTTTCTCTGTCTCCCTCTTTCTCTGTATCCCTCTGTCTTTCTCTGTCTCCCTCTTTCTCTGTCTCCCTCTGTCTTTCTCTGTCTCCCTCTGTCTTTCTCTGTCTCCCTCTTTCTCTGTCTCCCTCTGTCTTTCTCTGTCTCCCTTTTCTGTACCTTTATCTCTTTGTCTTTCTCTGTCTGATATAACGTGGACATATTATAACTTCTATAAGAACTGTAGGTCTCAGTGGCTAAACATCTGACCTTTGACCTCTATTACAGGGCCGAGACAGAGATGGAGGGCCCAGCAAGCACCCGTGGGCCAAGCCTGCGTCAGTGACACTGCCTCTGTGTGTGTGTGTGTGTGTGTGTGTGTGTGTGTGTGTGTGTGTGTGTGTGTGTGTGTGTGTGTGTGTGTGTGTGTGTGTGTGTGTGTGTGTGTGTGTGTGTGTGTGTGTGTGTGTGTGTGTGTGTGTGGGTGTGTGTGTCTGAACATACTCCTGTAATTATAACCTCTAATATATTTGATCCTGTGTTTTTATTTTGTTGTTTATAACTGTGTGTGTTTAGTGGTGCCACGCCCTTTGGGATCGACAGTATGCCTGACCTCCGCAAAAAACAGCCTATCCCCCTGGTCAGCGAGCTGGTGAGTTCTTTTGACCCCTCAACCCTGCCCTCTTACCTATTGTCATTTTGACCTTTCACCCCTGAATTTACAGTACCTCAGACAAACCTAGAATAACATCAGACAAACCTAGAATAACATCAGACAAACCTAGAATAACATCAAACAAACCTAGAATAACATCAGACAAACCTAGAATAACATCAGACAAACCTAGAATAACATCAAACAAACCTAGAATAACATCAGACAAACCTAGAATAACATCAGACAAACCTAGAATAACATCAGACAAACTAGAATAACTAGAATAACATCAGACAGAATAACATCAGACAAACCTAGAATAACATCAGACAAACCTAGAATAACATCAGACAAACCTAGAATAACATCAAACAAACCTAGAATAACATCAGACAAACCTAGAATAACATCAGACAAACCTAGAATAACATCAAACAAACCTAGAATAACATCAGACAAACCTAGAATAACATCAGACAAACCTAGAATAACATCAGACAAACCTAGAATAACATCTGTGGAAGTAAATAATACATAATAATAAGACATCTATTAAGGTAAAATAATATATTACAAAATAATAATGTCTTTCTCTCCCTCTGCCTGCCCTGTCTCTCTCTCTCTCTCTCTACTGTTTATTAATTCAATTCAATTCAATTCAATTCAATTCAAGGGGCTTTATTGGCATGGGAAACATGTGTTAACATTGCCAAAGCAAGTGAGGTAGACAACATACAAAGTGAATATATAAAGTGAAAAACAACAAAAATTAACAGTAAACATTACACATACAGAAGTTTCAAAACAGTAAAGACATTACAAATGTCATATTATATATATATATATATATACAATGTACAAATAGTTAAAGGACACAAGATAAAATGAATAAGCATAAATATGGGTTGTATTTACAATGGTGTTTGTTCTTCACTGGTTGCCCTTTTCTCGTGGCAACAGGTCACAAATCTTGCTGCTGTGATGTCACACTGTGGAATTTCACCCAAAAGATATGGGAGTTTTTCAAAATTGGATTTGTTTTCGAATTCTTTGTGGATCTGTGTAATCTGGGGGAAATATGTCTCACTAATATGGTCATACATTGGGCAGGAGGTTAGGAAGTGCAGCTCAGTTTCCACCTCATTTTGTGGGCAGTGAGCACATAGCCTGTCTTCTCTTGAGAGCCATGTCTGCCTACGGCGGCCTTTCTCAATAGCAAGGCTATGCTCACTGAGTCTGTACATAGTCAAAGTTTTCCTTAATTTTGGGTCAGTCACAGTGGTCAGGTATTCTGCCACTGTGTACTCTCTGTGTAGGGCCAAATAGCATTCTAGTTTGCTCAGTTTTTTTGTTAATTCTTTCCAATGTGTTAAGTAATTATCTTTTTGTTTTCTCATGATTTGGTTGGGTCTAATTGTGCTGTTGTCCTGGGGCTCTGTAGGGTGTGTTTGTGTTTGTGAACAGAGCCCCAGGACCAGCTTGCTTAGGGGACTCTTCTCCAGGTTCATCTCTCTGTAGGTGATGGCTTGGTTATGGAAGGTTTGTGAATCGCTTCCATTTAGGTGATTGTAGAATTTAACGGCTCTTTTCTGGATTTTGATAATTAGTGGGTATCGGCCTAATTCTGCTCTGCATGCATTATTTGGTGTTTTACGTTGTACACGGAGGATATTTTTGCAGAATTCTGCGTGCAGAGTCTCAATTTGGTGTTTGTCCCATTTTGTGAAGTCTTGGTTGGTGAGCGGACCCCAGACCTCACAACCATAAAGGGCAATGGGCTCTATGACTGATTCAAGTATTTTTAGCCAAATCCTAATTGGTATGTTGAAATTTATGTTTCTTTTGATGGCATAGAATGCCCTTCTTGCCTTGTCTCTCAGATCGTTCACAGCTTTGTGGAAGTTACCTGTGGCGCTGATGTTTAGGCCAAGGTATGTATAGTTTTTTGTGTGCTCTAGGGCAACAGTGTCTAGATGGAATTTGTATTTGTGGTCCTGGTGACTGGACCTTTTTGGAACACCATTACTTTGGTCTTACTGAGATTTACTGTCAGGGCCCAGGTCTGACAGAATCTGTGCATAAGATCTAGGTGCTGCTGTAGGCCCTCCTTGGTTGGTGACAGAAGCACCAGATCATCAGCAAACAGCAGACATTTGACTTCGGATTCTAGCAGGGGGAGGCCGGGTGCTGCAGACTTTTCTAGTGCCCGCGCCAATTCGTTGATATATATGTTGAAGAGGGTGGGGCTTAAGCTGCATCCCTGTCTAACCCCACGACCCTGTGTGAAGAAATGTGTGTGTTTTTTGCCAATTTTAACCGCACACTTGTTGTTTGTGTACATGGATTTTATAATGTTGTATGTTTTACCCCCAACACCACTTTCCATCAGTTTGTATAGCAGACCCTCATGCCAGATTGAGTCGAATGCTTTTTTGAAATCAACAAAGCATGAGAAGACTTTGCCTTTGTTTTGGTTTGTTTGGTTGTCAATTAGGGTGTGCAGGGTGAATACATGGTCTGTTGTACGGTAATTTGGTAAAAAGCCAATTTGACATTTGCTCATGTACAAGTCTGCTGTTAATAATAATGCAGAGGATTTTCCCAAGGTTACTGTTGACACATATTCCACGGTAGTTATTGGGGTCAAATTTGTCTCCACTTTTGTGGATTGGGGTGATCAGTCCTTGGTTCCAAATATTGGGGAAGATGCCAGAGCTAAGTATGATGTTAAAGAGTTTTAGTATAGCCAATTGGAATTTGTTGTCTGTATATTTGATCATTTCATTGAGGATACCATCGACACCACAGGCCTTTTTGGGTTGGAGGGTTTTTATTTTGTCCTGTAACTCATTCAATGTAATTGGAGAATCCAGTGGGTTCTGGTAGTCTTTAATAGTTGATTCTAAGATCTGTATTTGATCATGTATATGTTTTTGCTCTTTGTTCTTTGTTATAGAACCAAAAAGATTGGAGAAGTGGTTTACCCATACATCTCCATTTTGGATAGATAATTCTTCGTGTTGTTGTTTGTTTAGTGTTTTCCAATTTTCCCAGAAGTGGTTAGAGTCTATGGATTCTTCAATTGCATTGAGCTGATTTCTGACATGCTGTTCCTTCTTTTTCCGTAGTGTATTTCTGTATTGTTTTAGTGATTCACCATAGTGAAGGCATAGACTCAGGTTTTCCGGGTCTCTATGTTTTTGGTTGGACAGGTTTCTGAATTTCTTTCTTAGATTTTTGCATTCTTCATCAAACCATTTGTCATTATTGTTAATTTTCTTCGGTTTTATATTTGAGATTTTTAGATTTGATAGGGAAGCTGAGAGGTCAAATATACTGTTAAGATTTTCTACTGCCAGGTTTACATCTTCACTATTACAGTGGAACGTTTTACCCAGGAAATTGTCTAAAAGGGATTGAATTTGTTGTTGCCTAATTGTTTTTTGGTAGGTTTCCAAACTGCATTTCTTCCATCTATAGCATTTCTTAATGTTACTCAGTTCCTTTGGCTTTGATGCCTCATGATTGAGTATTGCTCTGTTTAAGTAGACTGTGATTTTGCTGTGGTCTGATAGGGGTGTCAGTGGGCTGACTGTGAACTCTCTGAGAGATTCTGGGTTGAGGTAGTCTACAGTACTACTGCCAAGGTAGTCTACAGTACTACTGCCAAGAGATGAGCTATAGGTGTACCTACCATAGGAGTCCCCTCGAAGCCTACCGTTGACTATGTACATACCCAGCGTGCGACAGAGCTGCAGGAGTTGTGACCCGTTTTTGTTGGTTATGTTGTCATAGTTGTGCCTAGGGGGGCATATGTGGGAGGGGATGCTGTCACCTCCAGGCAGATGTTTGTCCCCCTGTGTGCTGAGGGTGTCAGGTTCTTGTCCGGTTCTGGCATTTAGGTCGCCACAGACTAGTACATGTACCTGGGCCTGGAAATGATTGATTTCGCCCTCCAGGATGGAGAAGCTGTCTTCATTAAAGTATGGGGATTCTAGTGGGGGGATATAGGTAGCACACAGGAGGACATTTTTCTCTTTTAGGATAATTTCCTTTTGAATTTCTAGCCAAATGTAGAATGTTCCTGTTTTGATTAATTTAATGGAGTGAGTTAGGTCTGCTCTATACCAAATTAGCATACCCCCTGAGTCCCTTCCCTGTTTCACACCTGGTAGTTTGGTGGATGGGACTACCAGCTCTCTCTAACCTAGAGGGCAACCAGTGGGTCTGTCTCCTCTATACCAGGTTTCTTTCAGGATGACAACGTCTGTGTTACCGATTTCTTTGGTGAAGTCCGGGTTTCTGCTCTTCAGGCCAAAGGCAGATGACCTCAGGCCTTGGATATTCCAGGATGATATAGTGAATGCTTTTTGTTCCATAGAGTGTCCAATGTTGTTGGTCGTGGTTTGGTCTCTCTCTCTCCCTCTGCATGCCCTGTCTCTCTCTCTCTCTGCCTGCCCTGTCTCTCTCTCTCTCTCTCTATGCCTGCCCTGTCTCTCTCTCTGCCTGCCCTGTCTCTCTCTCTCTCTCTCTGCCTGCCCTGTCTCTCTCTCTCTCTCTCTCTGCCTGCCCTGTCTCTCTCTCTCTCTCTGCCTGCCATGTCTCTCTCTCTCTCTCTACCTGCCCTGTCTCTCTCTCTCTCTCTCTACCTGCCCTGTCTCTCTCTCTCTCTCTGCCTGCCCTGTATCTCCCTCTCTCTCTGCCTGCCCTGTATCTCCCTCTCTCTGCCTGCCCTGTCTCTCTCTCTCTCTGCCTGCCCTGTCTCTCTCTCTCTCTCTACCTGCCCTGTCTCTCTCTCTCTCTGCCTGCCATGTCTCTCTCTCTCTGCCTGCCCTGTCTCTCTCTCTCTCTACCTGCCCTGTCTCTCTCTCTCTGCCTGCCCTGTCTCTCTCTCTCTCTGCCTGCCCTGTCTCTCTCTCTCTCTCTACCTGCCCTGTCTCTCTCTCTCTCTGCCTGCCATGTCTCTCTCTCTCTCTCTACCTGCCCTGTCTCTCTCTCTCTCTCTCTCTGCCTGCCCTGTATCTCCCTCTCTCTCTGCCTGCCCTGTCTCTCTCTCTCTCTTTCTCTCTCTCTCTCTCTGCCAGCCCTGTCTCTCTCTCTCTCTCTCTCTCTACCTGCCCTGTCTCTCTCTCTCTCTGCCTGCCCTCTCTCTCTCTCTCTCTCTGCCCTGTCTCTCTCTCTCTCTCTCTCTCTCTCTCTCTCTCTCTCTCTCTCTCTCTCTCTCTCTCTCTCTCTCTCTCTCTGCCTGCCCTGTCTCTCTCTCTCTCTGCCTGCTCTGTCTCTCTCTCTCTCTCTCTCTGCCTGCCCTGTCTCTCTCTTCCCTCAGACAATGGTAAGAGTCAGTGAGTTTTCTCCTCCTGGTCTTGGCCAATTGTCCTTCCAATCCCAGTGACAAGAATGTCTAAATGCCAGTATAATACTGTATGATAGCGTGGAGTAGTAGATGCTATGGACACACACACACACACACACACACACACACACACACACACACACACACACACACACACACACACACACACACACACACACACACACACACACACACACACACACACACACACACACACACACACACACACACACACACACACACACACACACACACACACACACACACACACACACATACACACACACACACATATTATGTACACACAAAAAACAACATCATTTAGTCTACGATACACATACAGAAGGAGACAAAGACAGGCAGATCCTCTCTGTTTGGGAAACACAGGCTGGGTGTCACGACTGCACAATGCTCACGGCCGCACACATTGACAACAACAAGTCAACAACACTCTGAGCTCAACAGTCAAACCGTAGCGAGAGAAAGTAGACCTGAGCTTTAGTCAACGTGTTCTGGTACTCCACAAAGTCAAGTGACCATCCGCTCTTCTCTTTGTTAACAGGAAAAAAAACGATCTGCTGTTACGTTATGAAACGAGTCTGGCGCCTTACTTCATGTTAACAAAATACACTCCAATTAGAATCCCGTCCAACGCTTCTCCCACACACACAAGCTGTCGTACGTTTAACATACGGACCGTGATTACGATGGCAGTGGTCTCTTAGTTTGTCTCCTGTTTTTCTCCTCAGAGCATTCTAGCCATGTAGCATGGAGCAGCTAACAGTTTCAAAAGCTGTTTGATTAGCAGGTCTAGCAAGACACAGACAGAGAGACAGAGAGACAGAGAGACAGAGAGACAGAGAGACAGACAGACAGACAGACAGACAGACAGACAGACAGACAGAGATGGCAGAGAGAGAGAGAGAGGAGAGAGAGAGAGAGAGAGAGAGAGAGAGAGAGAGAGAGAGAGAGAGAGAGAGAGAGAGAGAGAGAGGCTCTTAGAGTGTTTATGCGGTTACCACACAGTCCACTGTGGAGGAAGAAAGGGAGACCAGACACACAGGGACCCATCAGAGCATCTCTAAGAGCTAAGAACCGCTAACATGATAACGATCTGTCCTCTGACAACCACACAGTCTGACTCACATTACACAACTGATCCATAGAAACCTTTTAGCCTGAAATCCAGAACCTGTTAAAGCTAACATTCCACTCCGTGTCACTCAAATGGACTGGTACCCAGGCTTCTGGGTTTCTGCACAGCAGGCTGGGTTTCTGTACAGCAGGCTGGGTTTCTGTACAGGAGGCTGGGTTTCTGTACAGCAGGCTGGGTTTCTGTACAGCAGGCTGGGTTTCTGTACAGCAGACTGGGTTTCTGTACAGGAGGCTGGGTTTCTGTACAGCAGGCTGGGTTTCTGTACAGCAGACTGGGTTTCTGTACAGGAGGCTGGGTTTCTGTACAGCAGGCTGGGTTTCTGTACAGCAGGCTGGGTTTCTGTACAGCAGGCTGGGTTTCTGTACAGGAGGCTGGGTTTCTGTACAGCAGGCTGGGTTTCTGTACAGCAGGCTGGGTTTCTGTACAGCAGGCTGGGTTTCTGTACAGCAGGCTGGGTTTCTGTACAGCAGGCTGGGTTTCTGTACAGCAGGCTGGGTTTCTGTACAGCAGGCTGGGTTTCTGTACAGGAGGCTGGGTTTCTGTACAGCAGGCTGGGTTTCTGTACAGCAGACAGCTGATGTAAGAAGGGCTTTATAAAAGTATTTGATTGATTAATTGAATGCTAAGAAACCATATCCCCTGTTTACACATTTGCAGAAGAACCCCCCCCCCCCACCCCACCCCCTCGATCTGCTTTCACATGTGAAGGTGTGTAGACAACATTACATACCTTCCCCCATGAAAATGTGACTTCCTATTCAAAAGTGTATCTAAAATATTAAGATGTGATGGTTTTGAGTGTTGAACTAAAAGTCCCAGTTATTGTATTTGTAAATAATAAAAACTCTTTCATTTTCAGTCCCTATTGCAGGCCAAATATTAAAAGGACTCTCTATTCAAAGTGTATCTAAAATATTAAAATGACATCCATCAAGGACCATGAGCTATTGAGAGGACACACAGTGTATCAAATATTAACATGACACACAAAGTGTATCTAACATATTACATGTGACTTCCATTCACAGTGTATCTAACACATTAAAATGTGACACACACACAGTGTATCTAAAATATTAAAATGTGATGGTTTTGAGTGTTGAACTAAGTCCCAGTTATTGTATTTGTACATAATAAAACTCTTTCATTTTCAGTCCCTGTTGCAGGCCAGGAAGGCAGGGCTCTCTGTGGCTACAAATACATCCATCAAGGACCATGAGCTGGTGAGAGGACACACACACACACACACACACACACACACACACACACACACTTACACACACCACTCTTGGCAATCTATTCTACCTGACCCTTCTTTGGTCCTCTTGTGTGAGGTGTGAGTTTATAAATAGCATAGTGTGGCTCTCCCTGGTACAGTTCTCTCCCTCTCCCTATCCTGTATCCTGTCTCCAATCTCCGTCCCTCTCACTCTCTCTTTCCCTTTCCCCCCCTCTCTCCCTCTCCCACCTCCTCCTCTCCGCCTTCTCTCTGTCTCTCTCTTCCCTCTCTCTCTCTCTCTCTCTCTGTCTCTCTCTCTCTCTCTCTCTCTCTCTCTCTCTCTCTCTCTCTCTCTCTCTCTCTCTCTCTCCCTCTCTCTCTCTATTCAATCCACATGTCAATTCAATGGGCTTTATTGGCATGGGAAACATGTGTTAACATTGCCAAAGCAAGTGAAGTAAATAATTAACAAAAGTGAATAAACAGTAAATATTACACTCACAGAAATTTGAAAAATGAATGAAGACATTTCAAATGTCATATTCCGTATATATACAGTGTTGTAACAATGTGCAAATAGTCAAAGTACAAAAGGGAAAATAAATAAACATAAATATGGGTTGTATTTACAGTGGTGTTTGTTCTTCACTGGTTGCCCTTTTCTCGTGGCAACAGGTCACAAATCTTGCTGCTGTGATGGCACACTGTGGTATTTCACCCAGTAGATATGGGAGTTTATCAAAATTGGGTTTGTTTTTCGAATTCTTTGTGGATCTGTGTAATCAGAGGGAAATATGTATGTCTAATATGGTCATACGTTGGGCAGGAGGTTAGGAAGTGCAGCTCAGTTTCCACCTCATTTTGTGGGCAGTGAGCACATAGCCTGTCTTCTCTTGAGAGTCAGTTCTCTCTACAGCAGCCTTTGTCAATATCAAGGCTATGCTCACTGAGTATGTACATAGTCAAAGCTTGCCTTAAGTTTGGGTCAGTAATCATTTTGGGGGGTTTCTTATGATTTGGTTGGGTCTTATTGTGCTGCTGTCCTAGGGCTCTGTGGGGTCTGTTTGGTACGTTTTTCTGCCACTGTGTACTCTCTGTTTAGGCCCAAATAGCATTCTAGTTTGCTCTATTTTTGTGTTAATTCTTTCCAATGTGTCAAGTAATTGTCTTTTTGTTTTCTCATGATTTGATTGGGTCTAATTGTGTTTCTGTCCTGGGGCTCTGTGGGGTGTGTTTGTGTTTGTGAACAGAGCCCCAGGACCAGCTTGTTTAGGAGACTCTTCTCCAGGTTCATCTCTCTGTAGGTGATGGCTTTGTTGTGGAAGGTTTGGGAATCACTTCCTTTTAGGTGGTTGTAGAATTTAACGGCTCTTTGTTGGATTTTGATAATTAGTGGGTATCGGCCTAATTCTGCTCTGCATGCATTATTTGGTGTTTTACGTTGTACACAGAGGACATTTTTTGCAGAATTTTTGTATACAGAGTCTCAATTTGGTGTTTGTCCAATTTAGTGAATTCTTGTTTTGGTGAGCAGACCAGGCAATAACCAATTCAAGTCATTTTTAGCCAGCTCCTAATTGGTATGCTGAATTTTATGTTCCTTTTAATGGCATAGAAGGCCTTGTCTCTCAGCTCGTTCACAGCTTTGTGGAAGTTAACAGTGGCGCTGATGTTTAGGCAGAGGTATGTATAGTTTTTGTGTGCTCTAGGGCAACGGGGTCTAGATGGAATTTGTATTTGAGGTCCTGGTGACTGGACCTTTTTTGGAGCATCATTATTATTGTCTTACTGAGATTTTACTGTCAGGGCCCAGGGTCTCTCAGGGCCCAGGTCTGTCAGGGCCCAGGTCTGGCAGGGCCCAGGTCTGTCAGGGCCCAGGTCTGTCAGGGCCCAGGTCTGTCAGGGCCCAGGTCTGTCAGGGCCCAGGTCTGTCAGGGCCCAGGTCTGGCAGGGCCCAGGTCTGCAGGGCCCAGGTCTGTCAGGGCCCAGGTCTGTCAGGGCCCAGGTCTGACAGGGCCCAGGTCTGACAGGGCCCAGGTCTGTCAGGGCCCAGGTCTGTCAGGGCCCAGGTCCGTCAGGGCCCAGGTCTGTCAGGGCCCAGGTCTGTCAGGGCCCAGGTCTGTCAGGGCCCAGGTCTGTCAGGGCCCAGGTCTGACAGGGCCCAGGTCTGTCAGGGCCCAGGTCTGTCAGGGCCCAGGTCTGTCAGGGCCCAGGTCTGACAGTATCTGTGCAGAAGATCTAGGTGCTGCTGCAGCTCCTCCTGGGTTGGTGACAGAAGCACCAGATCATCAGCAAATAATAGACATTTGACTTCTAGTAGGGTGAGGCCGGGTGCTGCAGACTGTTCCAGTGCCCTCACCAATCCGTGATACAGTTGAAGTCAGAAGTTTACATACACTTAGGTTGGAGTCATTAAAACTCATGTTTTAAAATCACTCCACAAATGTCTTGTTAACAAACTATAGTTTTGGCAAGTCGGTTAGGACATCTACTTTGTACATGAAACAAGTCATTTTTCTAACAATTGTTTACAAACAGATTATTTCACTTATATCCCAATTCCACAATTCACTTGTATCACAATTCCAGTGGGTCAGAAGTTTACATACACTAAGTTGACTGCCTTTAAACAGCTTGGAAAATTCCAGAAAATTATGTCATGGCTTTAGAAGCTTCTGATAATTGACATCATTTGAGTGGTGTACCTGTGGATGTATTTCAAGGCCTACCTTCAAACTCAGCGCCTCTTTGTTTGACATCATGGGAAAATCAAAAGAAATCAGCCAAGACCTCAGTAAAGAATTTGTAGACCTCCACAAGTCTGGTTACTTCCTTGGGAGCAATTTCCAAATGCCTGAAGTTTCCACATTCATCTGTACAAACAATAGTACGCAAGTATAAACACCATGGGACCACGCAGCCGTCATACCACTCAGGAAGGAGGCGTGTTCTGTCTCCTAGAGATGAAAATACCTTGGTGCGAAAAGTGCAAATCAATCCCAGACAACAGCAAAGGACCTTGTGAAGATGCTGGAGGAAACAGGTACAAAAGTATCTATATTCACAGTGAAACGAGTCCTATATCGACATAACCTGAAAGGCCGCTCTATCCCTGTCACATTCTGAGAATAAGTTCCTCTCCTAACCTCTATCCCTGTCACATTCTGAGAATAAGTTCCTCTCCTAACCTCTATCCCTGTCACATTCTGAGAATAAGTTCCTCTCCTAACCTCTATCCCTGTCACATTCTGAGAATAAGTTCCTCTCCTAACCTCTATCCCTGTCACATTCTGAGAATGAGTTCCTCTCCTAACCTCTATCCCTGTCACATTCTGAGAATAAGTTCCTCTCCTAACCTCTATCCCTGTCACATTCTGAGAATAAGTTCCTCTCCTAACCTCTATCAAAGTCACATTCTAAGAATGAGTTCCTCTCCTAACCTCTATCCCTGTCACATTCTGAGAATGAGTTCCTCTCCTAACCTCTATCCCTGTCACATTCTGAGAATGAGTTCCTCTCCTAACCTCTATCCCTGTCACATTCTGAGAAGTTCCTCTCTTAAACTCTATCCCTGGTTCAAGTGGTGCATGGCTCCCGAGTGGCACAGCGGTCTAAAGCACTGCAGTCCCTGGTTTGAATCCAGGCTGTATCACATCTGGCCGTGATTGGGAGTCCCATGGGCGGCTCACAATTGGGCCAGCGTCGTCCGGGCTCGTCCGTCATTGTAAATAACAATTTGTTCTTATTAACTGACTTGCCTCGTAAAATAAAAATTAAACCAATCCCTGTCACATTCTTTGAATAAGTTCCTCTCCTAACCTAGCTTCTCTTGATGGTTTACAGTGACTCATATATTTTGTAACATTCCAGTCCCAACCAAACAAACAATAGACGGTTGAGTTCCCTGATGTGTGTTCATACCTCAGCCTACGGTTCTGTGTGCACCTCGACTCTGCTCTGCTCTGCACCACCCACCATCCCTGACACCTACTGCACCTGACTAAACACATTTCTCACTTTCTCTTTTTGTGTGGCTCTCTCTCTTTCTTGCTCCCTACCTCTCTCGCTCTCTCTCTCTCTCTCTCTCTCTCTCTCTCTCTCTCTCTCTCTCTCTCTCTATCCCTACCTCTCACTCTCTGTCTCTCTCCTCTCCCAACCCTCTCTCTCTCCCTACCTCTCTCTCTCTCTCTCTCTCTCTCTATCCCTACCTCTCACTCTCTGTCTCTCTCCCTCTCCCAACCTCTCTCTCTCTCCCTACCTCTCTCTCTCTCTCTCTCTCTCCTCTCTCTCTCTCTCTCTCTCTCTCTCTCTCTCTCTCTCTCTCTCTCTCTCTCTCTCTCTCTCTCTCTCTATCCCTACCTCTCACTCTCTGTCTCTCTCTCTCTCCCTACCTCTCTCTCTCTCCCTACTCTCTCTCTCTCTCTCTCTCTCTCTCTCTCTCTCTCTCTCTCTCTCTCTCTCTCTCTCTCTCTCTCCCTACCTCTCTCTCTCCCTACCTCTCTCCCTCTCTCTCTCTCTCTCCTTCCTATCTATTTTTCTGTCTTTCTCTGTATGTCTCCCCCTTACACTCCTACAGAAGAGCCACGTTTATAAGAAAACCCTGCAGGCTCTGATCTACCCCATCTCCTGCACCACGCCCCATGCCTTCCAGGTGTGGACTGCCTCCACACCCACCTACTGCTATGAGTGTGAGGGGCTGCTGTGGGGCATCGCCCGCCAGGGCATGAGGTGTGCTGAGTGTGGGGTCAAAGTTCACGAGAAGTGCCAGGAGCTGCTCAACGCTGACTGTCTGCAGAGTGAGTAAAGGAGGAATAGGAGGGGGGAAGGAAGTGTAGAGGGGAAGATGAGGGGGAGGTTGGGGATGAAAAGCTGAGGCTGTTCAATTTTTCTGTAACTCTCCTCCCCCTCTCCTCCCCCTCTCCTCTCCTCCCCCTCTCCTCTCCTCTCTTCCCCCCTCTCTGTCCCTCTCTACTCCCTTCTCTCCTCCCCCTCTCCTCCCCCTCTCCTCCTCTCCTCCCCTCTTTCCACTCCCCCTCTCCTTCCCCTCTCCGTCCCTCTCTCCTCCCTTCTCTCCTCCCCCTCTCCATCCCTCTCTCCTCCCTTCTCTCCTCCCCCTCTCCTCCCTTCTCTCCTCCCCCTCTCCGTCCCTCTCTCCTCCCTTCTCTCCTCCCCCTCTCTTCCCCCCTCTCCTCCCCCTCTCCGTCCCTTTCTCCTCCCTTCTCTCCTCCCCCTCTCCTCCCATCACACCTTCCCTTTATCCAGGGGCGGCTGAGAAGAGCTCTAAGACAGGAGCAGAGGACCGGACCCAGCACATCATCACAGCCATGAAGGACAGGATGAAGATCAGGGAGAGGAACAAGCAGGAGATCTTTGAGGAGATCAGGGCTGTGTTCGCTGTCACTAAGCTGCTCCATGCGCAGCAGATGAAGACTATTAAACAGAACGTGTTAGACGGAACCTCCAAGTGGTCTGCCAAGATCACCATCACCGGTACGTACTGTACCCGAACCACAAAGTACCGCACTGCAACTACAGCACCCCACAGTACCCCACCACACCTCCACAACATTACCCCACAACAACCCACAGTACCCCACCACACCTCCACAACATTACCCCACAACAACCCACAGTACCCCACCACACCTCCACAACATTACCCCACAACAACCCACAGTACCCCACCACACTTCCACAACATTACCCCACCATACCGCCCCACAGCACCCCATCACACCATCCCCACATTACCCTACCACACCATCCCCACATTACCCCACCACACCAGCCCCACATTACCCCACATTACCCCACAACACCTCCACAACAGTACCCCACCACACCTCCATAACATTACCCCACCACATTACCCCACATTACCCCACCACACCACCCCACATTACCCCACCACACCATCTCCACATTACCCCACCACACCATCCCCGCATTACCCCACCACATTACCCCACATTACCCCCCCACATCTCCCCAACATTACCCCATCACACCAGCCCCACATTACCCCACAACACCTCCACAACATTGCCCCATAACACCAGATCCACATTACCCCACCACATCTTCCCAACATTACCCCACCACACCTCCACAACATTACCCCACCACACCATCCCCACATTACCCCACCACACCTCCCCAACATTACCCCACCACACCTCCCCAACATTACCCCACCACACCATCCCCAACATTACCCCACCACACCTCCACAACATTGCCCCATAACACCATCCCCACATTACCCCACCACACCATCCCCACATTACCCCACCACACCATCCCCACATTACCCCACCACACCATCCCCACATTACCCCATCACACCATCCCCACATTACCCCATCACACCATCCCCACATTACCCCATCACACCTCCACAACATTACCCCATCACACCAGCCCCACATTACCCCACAACACCTCCACAACATTGCCCCATAACACCATCCCCACATTACCCCATCACACCATCCCCACATTACCCCATCACACCATCCCCACATTACCCCATCACACCAGCCCCACATTACCCTACCACACCATCCCCACATTACCCCACAACACCTCCCCACATTACCCCACCAAACCAGCCCCACATTACCCCACATTACCCCACAACACCTCCACAACAGTACCCCACCACACCTCCGTAACATTACCCCACCACATTACCCCACATTACCCCACCACACCACCCCCACATTACCCCACCACACCATCTCCACATTACCCCACCACACCATCCCCACATTACCCCACCACATTACCCCACATTACCCCCACATCTCCCCAACATTACCCCACCACACCTCCACAACATTACCCCATCACACCAGCCCCACATTACCCCACAACACCTCCACAACATTGCCCCATAACACCAGATCCACATTACCCCACCACATCTTCCCAACATTACCCCACCACACCTCCACAACATTACCCCACCACACCATCCCCACATTACCCCACCACACCTCCCCAACATTACCCCACCACACCTCCCCAACATTACCCCACCACACCATCCCCACATTACCCCACCACACCTCCACAACATTGCCCCATAACACCATCCCCACATTACCCCACCACACCATCCCCACATTACCCCACCACACCATCCCCACATTACCCCATCACACCATCCCCACATTACCCCACCACACCATCCCCACATTACCCCATCACACCAGCCCCACATTACCCCACAACACCTCCACAACATTGCCCCATAACACCATATCCACATTACCCCATCACACCATCCCCACATTACCCCATCACACCATCCCCACATTACCCCATCACACCAGCCCCACATTACCCCACAACACCTCCACAACATTGCCCCATAACACCAGATCCACATTACCCCACCACACCATCCCCACATTACCCCACAACACCTCCACAACATTACCCCATCACACCATCCCCACATTACCCCACAACACCATTCCCACATTACCCCACCACACCACCCCCACATTACCCACCGCACCATCCCCACATTACCCACCACACCGCCCCACAGCACCACTGGAATCAAACCAAGGTCTGTAGTGACGCCTTTAGCACTGAGATACATTGCCTTAGACCGCTGTGATACAGCCTGGAATCAAACCAAGGTCTGTAGTGACGCCTTTAGCACTGAGATACATTGCCTTAGACCGCTGCGCCACTCGGGAGCCCAAAAATTACCAGATCTAACTTTTTGGAAATATCCTGCTGGGTGTATCTATATATATATCTCGTTTTATTCACGCTGTTGAAGTTGACAAGACACTACAGTACCTGTGTACCTTTGCCAGAAGGTGAGGAGAAGTCTTTGAATAGATATTTGAAAAGATATGACACTATTATTACACAGCACTTTTTAAACCATGTTTCAAAATGACTAGGTGATTTTAACACGTTCTCCTCGCTGTAGTGCCTGGATTGGTCAGACAGCCACAGTAACAACCAGCTGTCTGATACACATCTGGTAACCCTCATGTCCTAGATGGTTATGTTGAGTTGCAGGGAAGTTACCGAGATGAAACAGCCTGCCACACACACACACACACACACACACAGACAGACAGACAGACAGACAGACATGGTCACAGTAAGTGTGTGTGTGACTAATAACTAATGACTAATAACGTGTGTGTGTGTGTGTGTGTGTGTGTGTGTGTGTGTGTGTGTGTGTGTGTGTGTGTGTGTGTGTGTGTGTGTGTGTGTGTGTGTGTGTGTGTGTGTGTGTGTGTGTGTGTGTGTGTGTGTGTGTGTGTGTGTGTGTGTTAGTTGTCAGTGCTCAGAGTCTCCAGGCTAAAGACAGGGCTGGCTCCAGTGACCCCTACGTGACCATTCAGGTGGGGAAGACCAAGAAGAGAACTAAGACCATCTACGGAAACCTCAACCCTGTCTGGGAGGAGACGTT
>NC_068434.1:9053190-9065690 GCF_023373465.1 Oncorhynchus keta
GCGTGTTAGTAGAACAGGTTTGTGAACTCAGCCCCAGGACCAGCTGGATGAGGGGACTGAGGCTTCAGTGTGTTTGTAGAACAGGTTTGTGAACTCAGCCCCAGGACCAGCTGGATGAGGGGACTGAGGCTTCAGCGTGTTAGTAGAACAGGTTTGTGAACTCAGCCCCGGGACCAGCTGGATGAGGGGACTGAGGCTTCAGTGTGTTTGTAGAACAGGTTTGTGAACTCAGCCCCGGGACCAGCTGGATGAGGGAACTGAGGCTT
Source organism: Oncorhynchus keta (assembly GCF_023373465.1). Lineage (NCBI taxonomy): Eukaryota > Metazoa > Chordata > Actinopteri > Salmoniformes > Salmonidae > Oncorhynchus > Oncorhynchus keta. Next base: position 9,053,457 of record NC_068434.1, read on the forward strand.
CAGTGTGTTTGTAGAACAGGTTTGTGAACTCAGCCCCAGGACCAGCTGGATGAGGGGACTGAGGCTTCAGTGTGTAGCTGTTTAACATATTGAGGGGAGCCAGTAGAGTCGTCTCCACTGATTAATATTCAGAAGCATCTGCCTTGGGTGGCTGAGGGAGGGAGAGAGGGACACTTGAGAGAAATATTGCTAAAGAGGACAAAGCACCAAACCAATCACAACATGTTTCACTGTAGACTCACTGTCTAACTGGCTCATTGTCTCCCACCTTTGATTGTCTGTCTCTGACGGCGTGAATCTGTCTGTCTGTCTCTGACAGTGTGTATCTGTCTGTCTCTGACAGTGTGTATCTGTCTGTCTCTGACAGTGTGTATCTGTGTGTCTGTCTCTGACAGTGTGTATCTGTCTGTCTGTCTCTGACAGTGTGGATCTGTGTGTCTGTCTCTGACAGTGTGGATCTGTGTGTCTCTGACAGTGTGGATCTGTGTGTCTGTCTCTGACAGTGTGGATCTGTCTGTCTGTCTCTGACAGTGTGGATCTGTGTGTCTGTCTCTGACAGTGTGGATCTGTGTGTCTGTCTCTGACAGTGTGGATCTGTCTGTCTGTCTCTGACAGTGTGGATCTGTGTGTCTGTCTCTGACAGTGTGGATCTGTGTGTCTGTCTCTGACAGTGTGGATCTGTGTGTCTGTCTCTGACAGTGTGGATCTGTCTGTCTGTCTCTGACAGTGTGGATCTGTGTGTCTGTCTCTGACAGTGTGGATCTGTCTGTCTGTCTCTGACAGTGTGGATCTGTGTGTCTGTCTCTGACAGTGTGGATCTGTCTGTCTGTCTCTGACAGTGTGGATCTGTGTGTCTGTCTCTGACAGTGTGGATCTGTGTGTCTGTCTCTGACAGTGTGGATCTGTGTGTCTGTCTCTGACAGTGTGGATCTGTCTGTCTGTCTCTGACAGTGTGGATCTGTGTGTCTGTCTCTGACAGTGTGGATCTGTGTGTCTGTCTCTGACAGTGTGGATCTGTCTGTCTCTGACAGTGTGGATCTGTGTGTCTGTCTCTGACAGTGTGGATCTGTGTGTCTGTCTCTGACAGTGTGGATCTGTGTGTCTGTCTCTGACAGTGTGGATCTGTCTGTCTGTCTCTGACAGTGTGGATCTGTGTGTCTGTCTCTGACAGTGTGGATCTGTGTGTCTGTCTCTGACAGTGTGGATCTGTCTGTCTGTCTCTGACAGTGTGGATCTGTGTGTCTGTCTCTGACAGTGTGGATCTGTGTGTCTGTCTCTGACAGTGTGGATCTGTGTGTCTGTCTCTGACAGTGTGGATCTGTGTGTCTGTCTCTGACAGTGTGGATCTGTGTGTCTGTCTCTGACAGTGTGGATCTGTGTGTCTGTCTCTGACAGTGTGGATCTGTCTGTCTGTCTCTGACAGTGTGGATCTGTGTGTCTGTCTCTGACAGTGTGGATCTGTCTGTCTGTCTCTGACAGTGTGGATCTGTCTGTCTCTGACAGTGTGGATCTGTGTGTCTGTCTCTGACAGTGTGGATCTGTGTGTCTGTCTCTGACAGTGTGGATCTGTGTGTCTGTCTCTGACAGTGTGGATCTGTGTGTCTGTCTCTGACAGTGTGGATCTGTCTGTCTCTGACAGTGTGGATCTGTCTGTCTGTCTCTGACAGTGTGGATCTGTGTGTCTGTCTCTGACAGTGTGGATCTGTGTGTCTGTCTCTGACAGTGTGGATCTGTGTGTCTGTCTCTGACAGTGTGGATCTGTCTGTCTGTCTCTGACAGTGTGGATTTGTGTGTCTGTCTCTGACAGTGTGTATCTGTGTGTCTGTCTCTGACAGTGTGTATCTGTGTGTCTGTCTCTGACAGTGTGGATCTGTGTGTCTGTCTCTGACAGTGTGGATCTGTGTGTCTGTCTCTGACAGTGTGGATCTGTGTGTCTGTCTCTGACAGTGTGTATCTGTCTGTCTGTCTCTGACAGTGTGGATCTGTGTGTCTGTCTCTGACAGTGTGGATCTGTCTGTCTGTCTCTGACAGTGTGGATCTGTGTGTCTGTCTCTGACAGTGTGTATCTGTGTGTCTGTCTCTGACAGTGTGGATCTGTGTGTCTGTCTCTGACAGTGTGGATCTGTCTGTCTGTCTCTGACAGTGTGGATCTGTGTGTCTGTCTCTGACAGTGTGGATCTGTGTGTCTGTCTCTGACAGTGTGGATCTGTCTGTCTGTCTCTGACAGTGTGGATCTGTGTGTCTGTCTCTGACAGTGTGGATCTGTGTGTCTGTCTCTGACAGTGTGTATCTGTGTGTCTGTCTCTGACAGTGTGTATCTGTGTGTCTGTCTCTGACAGTGTGGATCTGTGTGTCTGTCTCTGACAGTGTGGATCTGTGTGTCTGTCTCTGACAGTGTGTATCTGTGTGTCTGTCTCTGACAGTGTGTATCTGTGTGTCTGTCTCTGACAGTGTGTATCTGTGTGTCTGTCTCTGACAGTGTGGATCTGTCTGTCTGTCTCTGACAGTGTGTATCTGTGTGTCTGTCTCTGACAGTGTGTATCTGTGTGTCTGTCTCTGACAGTGTGTATCTGTCTGTCTGTCTCTGACAGTGTGGATCTGTGTGTCTGTCTCTGACAGTGTGGATCTGTGTGTCTGTCTCTGACAGTGTGTATCTGTGTGTCTGTCTCTGACAGTGTGGATCTGTGTGTCTGTCTCTGACAGTGTGTATCTGTGTGTCTGTCTCTGACAGTGTGTATCTGTGTGTCTGTCTCTGACAGTGTGGATCTGTGTGTCTGTCTCTGACAGTGTGGATCTGTGTGTCTGTCTCTGACAGTGTGGATCTGTGTGTCTGTCTCTGACAGTGTGGATCTGTGTGTCTGTCTCTGACAGTGTGTATCTGTGTGTCTGTCTCTGACAGTGTGGATCTGTGTGTCTGTCTCTGACAGTGTGGATCTGTGTGTCTGTCTCTGACAGTGTGTATCTGTGTGTCTGTCTCTGACAGTGTGGATCTGTCTGTCTCTGACAGTGTGTATCTGTGTGTCTGTCTCTGACAGTGTGTATCTGTGTGTCTGTCTGTCTCTGACAGTGTGGATCTGTGTGTCTGTCTCTGACAGTGTGGATCTGTCTGTCTGTCTCTGACAGTGTGGATCTGTGTGTCTGTCTCTGACAGTGTGGATCTGTCTGTCTGTCTCTGACAGTGTGGATCTGTCTGTCTCTGACAGTGTGTATCTGTGTCTCTGTCTCTGACAGTGTGGATCTGTGTGTCTGTCTCTGACAGTGTGGATCTGTGTGTCTGTCTCTGACAGTGTGTATCTGTCTGTCTGTCTCTGACAGTGTGGATCTGTCTGTCTCTGACAGTGTGTATCTGTGTGTCTGTCTCTGACAGTGTGGATCTGTGTGTCTGTCTCTGACAGTGTGGATCTGTGTGTCTGTCTCTGACAGTGTGGATCTGTGTGTCTGTCTCTGACAGTGTGGATCTGTGTGTCTGTCTCTGACAGTGTGGATCTGTGTGTCTGTCTCTGACAGTGTGTATCTGTGTGTCTGTCTCTGACAGTGTGGATCTGTGTGTCTGTCTCTGACAGTGTGGATCTGTGTGTCTGTCTCTGACAGTGTGTATCTGTGTGTCTGTCTCTGACAGTGTGGATCTGTGTGTCTGTCTCTGACAGTGTGGATCTGTGTGTCTGTCTCTGACAGTGTGGATCTGTGTGTCTGTCTCTGACAGTGTGGATCTGTGTGTCTGTCTCTGACAGTGTGGATCTGTGTGTCTGTCTCTGACAGTGTGTATCTGTGTGTCTGTCTCTGACAGTGTGGATCTGTCTGTCTGTCTCTGACAGTGTGGATCAGTGTGGATCTGTGTGTCTGTCTCTGACAGTGTGGATCTGTCTGTCTGTCTCTGACAGTGTGGATCTGTGTGTCTGTCTCTGACAGTGTGTATCTGTCTGTCTGTCTCTGACAGTGTGGATCTGTGTGTCTGTCTCTGACAGTGTGGATCTGTGTGTCTGTCTCTGACAGTGTGGATCTGTGTGTCTGTCTCTGACAGTGTGGATCTGTCTGTCTGTCTCTGACAGTGTGGATCTGTGTGTCTGTCTCTGACAGTGTGGATCTGTGTGTCTGTCTCTGACAGTGTGGATCTGTCTGTCTCTGACAGTGTGGATCTGTGTGTCTGTCTCTGACAGTGTGGATCTGTGTGTCTGTCTCTGACAGTGTGGATCTGTGTGTCTGTCTCTGACAGTGTGGATCTGTCTGTCTGTCTCTCTCTGACAGTGTGGATCTGTCTGTCTGTCTCTGACAGTGTGGATCTGTGTGTCTGTCTCTGACAGTGTGGATCTGTCTGTCTGTCTCTGACAGTGTGGATCTGTGTGTCTGTCTCTGACAGTGTGGATCTGTGTGTCTGTCTCTGACAGTGTGGATCTGTGTGTCTGTCTCTGACAGTGTGGATCTGTGTGTCTGTCTCTGACAGTGTGGATCTGTGTGTCTGTCTCTGACAGTGTGGATCTGTGTGTCTGTCTCTGACAGTGTGGATCTGTCTGTCTGTCTCTGACAGTGTGGATCTGTGTGTCTGTCTCTGACAGTGTGGATCTGTGTGTCTGTCTCTGACAGTGTGGATCTGTGTGTCTGTCTCTGACAGTGTGGATCTGTGTGTCTGTCTCTGACAGTGTGGATCTGTGTGTCTGTCTCTGACAGTGTGGATCTGTGTGTCTGTCTCTGACAGTGTGGATCTGTGTGTCTGTCTCTGACAGTGTGGATCTGTCTGTCTCTGACAGTGTGGATCTGTCTGTCTGTCTCTCTGACAGTGTGGATCTGTGTGTCTGTCTCTGACAGTGTGGATCTGTGTGTCTGTCTCTGACAGTGTGGATCTGTCTGTCTGTCTCAGTGTGGATCAGTGTGGATCTGTCTGTCTGTCTCTGACAGTGTGGATTTGTGTGTCTGTCTCTGACAGTGTGTATCTGTGTGTCTGTCTCTGACAGTGTGTATCTGTGTGTCTGTCTCTGACAGTGTGGATCTGTGTGTCTGTCTCTGACAGTGTGGATCTGTGTGTCTGTCTCTGACAGTGTGGATCTGTGTGTCTGTCTCTGACAGTGTGTATCTGTCTGTCTGTCTCTGACAGTGTGGATCTGTGTGTCTGTCTCTGACAGTGTGGATCTGTCTGTCTGTCTCTGACAGTGTGGATCTGTGTGTCTGTCTCTGACAGTGTGTATCTGTGTGTCTGTCTCTGACAGTGTGGATCTGTGTGTCTGTCTCTGACAGTGTGGATCTGTCTGTCTGTCTCTGACAGTGTGGATCTGTGTGTCTGTCTCTGACAGTGTGGATCTGTGTGTCTGTCTCTGACAGTGTGGATCTGTCTGTCTGTCTCTGACAGTGTGTATCTGTGTGTCTGTCTCTGACAGTGTGGATCTGTGTGTCTGTCTCTGACAGTGTGTATCTGTGTGTCTGTCTCTGACAGTGTGTATCTGTGTGTCTGTCTCTGACAGTGTGGATCTGTGTGTCTGTCTCTGACAGTGTGGATCTGTGTGTCTGTCTCTGACAGTGTGTATCTGTGTGTCTGTCTCTGACAGTGTGTATCTGTGTGTCTGTCTCTGACAGTGTGTATCTGTGTGTCTGTCTCTGACAGTGTGGATCTGTCTGTCTGTCTCTGACAGTGTGTATCTGTGTGTCTGTCTCTGACAGTGTGTATCTGTGTGTCTGTCTCTGACAGTGTGTATCTGTCTGTCTGTCTCTGACAGTGTGGATCTGTGTGTCTGTCTCTGACAGTGTGGATCTGTGTGTCTGTCTCTGACAGTGTGTATCTGTGTGTCTGTCTCTGACAGTGTGGATCTGTGTGTCTGTCTCTGACAGTGTGTATCTGTGTGTCTGTCTCTGACAGTGTGGATCTGTCTGTCTGTCTCTGACAGTGTGGATCTGTGTGTCTGTCTCTGACAGTGTGGATCTGTGTGTCTGTCTCTGACAGTGTGGATCTGTCTGTCTGTCTCTGACAGTGTGGATCTGTGTGTCTGTCTCTGACAGTGTGTATCTGTCTGTCTGTCTGTCTCTGACAGTGTGGATCTGTGTGTCTGTCTCTGACAGTGTGGATCTGTGTGTCTCTGACAGTGTGGATCTGTGTGTCTGTCTCTGACAGTGTGTATCTGTCTGTCTCTGACAGTGTGTATCTGTGTGTCTGTCTCTGACAGTGTGTATCTGTCTGTCTGTCTCTGACAGTGTGGATCTGTGTGTCTGTCTCTGACAGTGTGGATCTGTGTGTCTCTGACAGTGTGGATCTGTGTGTCTGTCTCTGACAGTGTGGATCTGTCTGTCTGTCTCTGACAGTGTGGATCTGTCTGTCTCTGACAGTGTGTATCTGTGTCTCTGTCTCTGACAGTGTGGATCTGTGTGTCTGTCTCTGACAGTGTGGATCTGTGTGTCTGTCTCTGACAGTGTGTATCTGTCTGTCTGTCTCTGACAGTGTGGATCTGTCTGTCTCTGACAGTGTGTATCTGTGTGTCTGTCTCTGACAGTGTGGATCTGTGTGTCTGTCTCTGACAGTGTGGATCTGTGTGTCTGTCTCTGACAGTGTGGATCTGTGTGTCTGTCTCTGACAGTGTGGATCTGTGTGTCTGTCTCTGACAGTGTGGATCTGTGTGTCTGTCTCTGACAGTGTGTATCTGTGTGTCTGTCTCTGACAGTGTGGATCTGTGTGTCTGTCTCTGACAGTGTGGATCTGTGTGTCTGTCTCTGACAGTGTGTATCTGTGTGTCTGTCTCTGACAGTGTGGATCTGTGTGTCTGTCTCTGACAGTGTGGATCTGTGTGTCTGTCTCTGACAGTGTGGATCTGTGTGTCTGTCTCTGACAGTGTGGATCTGTGTGTCTGTCTCTGACAGTGTGGATCTGTGTGTCTGTCTCTGACAGTGTGTATCTGTCTGTCTGTCTCTGACAGTGTGGATCTGTGTGTCTGTCTCTGACAGTGTGGATCTGTCTGTCTGTCTCTGACAGTGTGTATCTGTGTGTCTGTCTCTGACAGTGTGGATCTGTCTGTCTGTCTCTGACAGTGTGGATCTGTCTGTCTGTCTCTGACAGTGTGGATCTGTGTGTCTGTCTCTGACAGTGTGGATCTGTCTGTCTGTCTCTGACAGTGTGTATCTGTGTGTCTGTCTCTGACAGTGTGTATCTGTGTGTCTCTGACAGTGTGTATCTGTGTGTCTGTCTCTGACAGTGTGGATCTGTCTGTCTGTCTCTGACAGTGTGGATCTGTGTGTCTGTCTCTGACAGTGTGGATCTGTGTGTCTGTCTCTGACAGTGTGTATCTGTCTGTCTCTGACAGTGTGGATCTGTCTGTCTCTGACAGTGTGTATCTGTGTGTCTGTCTCTGACAGTGTGTATCTGTGTGTCTGTCTCTGACAGTGTGGATCTGTCTGTCTGTCTCTGACAGTGTGGATCTGTGTGTCTGTCTCTGACAGTGTGGATCTGTGTGTCTGTCTCTGACAGTGTGTATCTGTCTGTCTCTGACAGTGTGTATCTGTGTCTCTGACAGTGTGGATCTGTGTCTCTGACAGTGTGGATCTGTCTGTCTCTGACAGTGTGGATCTGTGTGTCTGTCTCTGACAGTGTGGATCTGTGTGTCTGTCTCTGACAGTGTGTATCTGTGTCTCTCTCCCTACAGAGAAGAGGACTGATAAGTCAGCAGTGTCTGGGGCCATCAGGTTACAGATCAGTGTGGAGATTGAAGGGGAGGAGAAAGTAGCATCCTACCACGCTCAGTACACCAGCCTGCATGAGGTAACACATCACATGTTATACAGTGTATACTATATATTGTGACTACAGAAAGCATAGAAACAAGGGAAACTCCCTCCTCTCTCTCTCTCTCTCTCTCTCTCTCTCTCTGTGTCTCTCTCTCTCTCTCTCTCTCTCTCTCTCTCTCTCTCTCTCTCTCTCTCTCTCTCTCTCTCTCTCTCTCTCTCTCTCTCTCTCTCTCTCTCTCTCTCTCTCTCTCTCTCTCTCTCTCTCTCTCTCTCTCTCTCTCTCTCTCTCTCTCTCTCTCTCTCTCTCTCTCTCTCTCTCTCTCTCTCTCTCTCTCTTTCACTCTCTCTCCCCCCTCTCTAGAACATGTTCCATTACTCTACTGACGTTGTGGGTCAGGGGGTAGTGAAGATACCTGTTGCCTTTGGAGATGATGCATGGAAGGTCTACTTTGACGAGGTGCATCAGAATATCGTGGACGAGTTCGCCTTGCGCTATGGCATCGAGTCCATCTACCAGGCCATGACGTGAGTCCAATAACTTAGTGTGTGTGTGTGTGTGTGTGTGTGTGTGTGTGTGTGTGTGTGTGTGTGTGTGTGTGTGTGTGTGTGTGTGTGTGTGTGTGTGTGTGTGTGTGTGTGTGTGTGTGTGTGTGTGTGTGTGTGTGTGTGTAGACTGAGGACTACAGTACACTCATCAATAACACTGAGGAGTACAGTACACTGATCAATAACACTGAGGACTACAGTACACTGATCAATAACACTGAGTACACTCATCAATAACACTGAGTACACTCATCAATAACACTGAGTAGACTCATCAATAACACTGAGTACACTGATCAATAACACTGAGGACTACAGTACACTCATCAATAACACTGAGTACACTCATCAATAACACTGAGTACACTCATCAATAACACTGAGGGGTACAGTACACTGATAGATAACACTGAGGACTACAGTACACTCATCAATAACACTGAGGACTACAGTACACTGATCAATAACACTGAGGGCTACAGTACACTGATCAATAACACTGAGGACTACAGTACACTCATCAATAACACTGAGGAGTACAGTATACTCATCAATAACACTGAGGACTACAGTACACTGATCAATAACACTGAGTACACTGATCAATAACACTGAGTACACTGATCAATAACACTGAGTACACTGATCAATAACACTGAGTACACTCATCAATAACACTGAGTAAATTAATCAATAACACTGAGTACACTCATCAATAACACTGAGTAAATTAATCAATAACACTGAGTAGGCTCATCAATAACACTGAGTAAATTAATCAAGGAGATGGCTGATGGAGAAATAACATGTTATTTTTCTCTCTTTCTCTCTCCCTCTCTGTCTTTCTCTGTCTCTCCATCCTTCTGTCTCTCTCTTCATCTCACTCCCTCTCTTCATCTCATTCCCTCTCTTAATCTCACTTCCTCTCTGTCTCTCTATCTTTCTCTGTCTCTCCATCCCTCTCCATCTCTCTCTCTCTCTGTCTCTCTCTCTCTTTCTCTCCATCCCTCTCTCTCTCTCCCTTTCTCTCTCTCTCCATCCCTCACTCTCTCCCTTTCTCTGTCTCTCCATCCCTCTGTCTCTCTCCCTTTCTCTCTCTCTCCATCCCTCTGTCTCTCTCCCTTTCTCTCTCTCTCTCCATCCTTCTGTCTCTCTCCCTTTCTCTCTCTCTCCAGTCACTTTGCCTGTCTGTCCTCTAAGTACATGTTGTCTGGTATTCCTGCTGTGATGAGTACTCTATTGGCCAATATCAACGCCTTCTACGCCCATCCTACGACCATCACCAACGTCTCCGCATGTGACCGCTTCAATGCCTCCAACTTCGGGGTAAGACTCTTCGTTATGCTTGGTAAACTCTGCAGTGTGTGAGTCTTAAAAGCTGTGTGACAGAGACACACCACAACATGACCATAGCATAAAAACCAGGTGTATATTATTCACAGGGAGTCTCAGAGTAGCAGTGGTATGGAAAGGGGATCCTACTCCTACTTCTACCATGGGACGTGTTGTGAATTTCAAGCCCAGTCTTAGCCAGTTGAGAGAGACCAGACGCAGTCAGAGGCCAGTCTTAATGGCCCTTGGGATCCTAGCCAACAGCACTAGTAGTGCCACGGCAACTGAGATGAATGTCCATTTTGCCTCCGCCACCGGCTTTGTCCCCTGCCAGTCGCAGTCAGACGACTGTGATTCATGAGCAACTGGCTGCTGGCTGGCAATGTGTATTCAGTCTAATAGGCTCAGGGAATACCTAGTGTTACCATAAACGACCTATGGAGATGCCAAATTGGTAAGCGCCAACCTGTTTCACTTCTGACTAGAATTAAGGTCGGTTGTGAGGTTGGCGTGAGCTTGCTGTTTCTTACTAACTGTAGTGATAGTGGATTGCTAGATTGGTGACAACCTGTTTCACTACTGACTATAGTGAGAGTTTGACTACTGACTATAAAGTGACTGGGTTGCCAGATTGAAAAGTGTCTGCTGTTCCCTACTGACTATAAAGTGACTGGGTTGCCAGATTGAAAAGTGTCTGCTGTTCCCTACTGACTATAAAGTGACTGGGTTGCCAGATTGAAAAGTGTCTGCTGTTCCCTACTGACTATAAAGTGACTGGGTTGCCAGATTGAAAAGTGTCTGCTGTTCCCTACTGACTATAAAGTGACTGGGTTGCCAGATTGAAAAGTGTCTGCTGTTCCCTACTGACTATAAAGTGACTGGGTTGCCAGATTGAAAAGCGTCTGCTGTTCCCTACTGACTATAAAGTGACTGGGTTGCCAGATTGAAAAGCGTCTGCTGTTCCCTACTGACTATAAAGTGACTGGGTTGCCAGATTGAAAAGCGTCTGCTGTTCCCTACTGACTATAAAGTGACTGGGTTGCCAGATTGAAAAGCGTCTGCTGTTCCCTACTGACTATAAAGTGACTGGGTTGCCAGATTGAAAAGCGTCTGCTGTTCCCTACTGACTATAAAGTGACTGGGTTGCCAGATTGAAAAGCGTCTGCTGTTCCCTACTGACTATAAAGTGACTGGGTTGCCAGATTGAAAAGCGTCTGCTGTTCCCTACTGACTATAAAGTGACTGGGTTGCCAGATTGAAAAGCGTCTGCTGTTCCCTACTGACTATAAAGTGACTGGGTTGCCAGATTGAAAAGCGTCTGCTGTTCCCTACTGACTATAAAGTGACTGGGTTGCCAAATTGAAAAGCGTCTGCTGTTCCCTACTGACTATAAAGTGACTGGGTTGCCAGATTGAAAAGCGTCTGCTGTTCCCTACTGACTATAAAGTGACTGGGTTGCCAGATTGAAAAGCGTCTGCTGTTCCCTACTGACTATAAAGTGACTGGGTTGCCAGATTGAAAAGCGTCTGCTGTTCCCTACTGACTATAAAGTGACTGGGTTGCCAGATTGAAAAGCGTCTGCTGTTCCCTACTGACTATAAAGTGACTGGGTTGCCAGATTGAAAAGCGTCTGCTGTTCCCTACTGACTATAAAGTGACTGGGTTGCCAGATTGAAAAGCGTCTGCTGTTCCCTACTGACTATAAAGTGACTGGGTTGCCAGATTGAAAAGCGTCTGCTGTTCCCTACTGACTATAAAGTGACTGGGTTGCCAAATTGAAAAGCGTCTGCTGTTCCCTACTGACTATAAAGTGACTGGGTTGCCAGATTGAAAAGCGTCTGCTGTTCCCTACTGACTATAAAGTGACTGGGTTGCCAGATTGAAAAGTGTCTGCTGTTCCCTACTGACTATAAAGTGACTGGGTTGCCAGATTGAAAAGTGTCTGCTGTTCCCTACTGACTATAAAGTGACTGGGTTGCCAGATTGAAAAGTGTCTGCTGTTCCCTACTGACTATAAAGTGACTGGGTTGCCAGATTGAAAAGTGTCTGCTGTTCCCTACTGACTATAAAGTGACTGGGTTGCCAGATTGAAAAGCGTCTGCTGTTCCCTACTGACTATAAGGTGACTGGGTTGCCAGATTGAAAAGCGTCTGCTGTTCCCTACTGACTATAAAGTGACTGGGTTGCCAGATTGAAAAGCGTCTGCTGTTCCCTACTGACTATAAAGTGACTGGGTTGCCAGATTGAAAAGCGTCTGCTGTTCCCTACTGACTATAAAGTGACTGGGTTGCCAGATTGAAAAGCGTCTGCTGTTCCCTACTGACTATAAAGTGACTGGGTTGCCAGATTGAAAAGCGTCTGCTGTTCCCTACTGACTATAAAGTGACTGGGTTGCCAGATTGAAAAGCGTCTGCTGTTCCCTACTGACTATAAAGTGACTGGGTTGCCAGATTGAAAAGCGTCTGCTGTTCCCTACTGACTATAAAGTGACTGGGTTGCCAGATTGAAAAGCGTCTGCTGTTCCCTACTGACTATAAAGTGACTGGGTTGCCAGATTGAAAAGCGTCTGCTGTTCCCTACTGACTATAAAGTGACTGGGATGCCAGATTGAAAAGTGTCTGCTGTTCCCTACTGACTATAAAGTGACTGGGTTGCCAG
>NC_068434.1:9070690-9085690 GCF_023373465.1 Oncorhynchus keta
TTGCTTGAAGAATGGCCAAAAATGGCCAAAAATCCCTGTGGCTAAATGCACAAGCTTATATATCCCAAGAGACTTGCAGGTGTAATTACTGCAAAAGGTGTCTATAAAGTATTGACTTTGGGGGGGTAATGCACGCTCAAGTTTTCTGTTTTTTTTTGTCTTATTTCTTGTTTGTTTCACAATAAATAATATTGTTCTGTAAATGTTGTATAAATCAAATGATACAACCACTCCCAAAAATATATTCTAATTCCAGGTTGCAAGGCAACAAAAGAGCCAAAGGGGGTGAATACTTTCGCAAGGCACTGTGCGAGATCTTCAGTTTCTTAGCAATTTCTCGCATGGAATAGCCTTCATTTCTCAGAACAAGAATAGACTGACAAGTTTCAGAAGGAAGTACGTTGTTCCTGGCCATTTTGAGCCTGTAATCCAACCCACAAATGCTGATGCCCTAAATACTCAACTAGTCTAAAGAAGGACAGTTTTATTGCTTCTTTAATTAGTACAACAGTTTTCAGCTGTGCTAACATAATTGCTAAATGTTTTTCTAATGATCAATTAGCCTTTTAAAATTATAAACTTGGATTAGCTAACACAACGTGCCATTGGAACACAGGAGTGATGGTTGCTGATAATGGGCCTCTGTACGACTATGTAGATATTCCATAAAAATAATCAGCTGTTTCCAGCTACAATATTCATTTACTACATTAACAATGTCTACACTGTATTTCTGATCATTTTGATGTTACTGTAATGGACAAAAATAGCTTTTCTTTCAAATAAAAGGACCAGTCTAAAGGTCCTTCACCCTGACAGTCTAGACCAGTCTAAAGGTCCTTCACCATGACAGTCTAGACCAGTCTAAAGGACCTTCACCCTGACAGTCTAGACCAGTCTAAAGGTCCTTCACCCTGACAGTCTAGACAAGTCTAAAGGTCCTACACCATGACAGTCTAGACCAGTCTAAAGGTCCTTCACCCTGACAGTCTAGACCAGTCTAAAGGTCCTTCACCATGACAGTCTAGACCAGTCTAAAGGACCTTCACCCTGACAGTCTAGACCAGTCTAAAGGACCTTCACCCTGACAGTCTAGACCAGTCTAAAGGACCTTCACCCTGACAGTCTAGACCAGTCTAAAGGTCCTTCACCCTGACAGTCTAGACCAGTCTAAAGGTCCTTCACCATGACAGTCTAGACCAGTCTAAAGGACCTTCACCCTGACAGTCTAGACCAGTCTAAAGGACCTTCACCATGACAGTCTAGACCAGTCTAAAGGACCTTCACCCTGACAGTCTAGACCAGCCTAAAGGACCTTCACCCTGACAGTCTAGACCAGTCTAAAGGACCTTCACCCTGACAGTCTAGACCAGTCTAAAGGTCCTTCACCCTGACAGCCTAGGCCAGTCCATAGAACAGTAGATGTGTTATGTCTATGGGGGCTTGTACATAGACTAAGCCTACTCCTTGACTTACCGATGGACCCTCTCTCCCTCACTCGCCTCACTCCATCACTCCCCTCTCTCCCTTCTCTCCCAAACTCTTCCCTCCTCTCTCCCTCACTCCCCTCTCTCCCTTCTCTCCCCATCTCGTCCTTCCTCTCTCCCTCACTCCCCTCTCCCCCTTCTCTCCCCATCTCGTCCTTCCTCTCTCCCTCACTCCCCTCTCTCCCATCACTCCCCTCTCACCCTTCTCTCCCAAACTCTTCCCTCCTCTTTCCCTCACTCCCTTCTCTCCCCAACTCGTCCTTCCTCTCTCCCTCACTCCCCTCTGTCCCTTTTCTCCCCTGTCTCCCATCTCTTCCGCTTTCTCCACCTATCCCCCCATCAGAATAACTTCCCAGCCAGTAGTGCACCTCGTCTGCAGGACCTGACGTCTACTGTGGATCTGCTGACTAGCATCACCTTCTTCAGAATGAAGGTACGGAAATATGTCTTAGTGTCACACACACACACACACACACACACACACACACGCACGCACGCACGCACGCACGCACGCACGCACGCACACACACACACACACACACACACACACACACACACACACACACACACACACACACACACACACACACACACACACACACACACACACACACACACACACACTGTAGTTTATAGTTCGTTCATTGGTATGAATGTTCACATACAGTAGCCTAAGTACTATGTTTTACTCTGTTCAGGTGTTTAAATGCACTTTACATTTGTTTGATTTCAGGCAGTGTTGCACTGCCTGAATGTCTGTCTGTCTGTCTGTCTGTCTGTCTGTCTGTCTGTCTGTCTGTCTGTCTGTCTGTCTGTCTGTCTGTCTGTCTGTCTGTCTGTCGTCGGTATGACTGTCGCTCTGTCTGCCCTCTGGGTCTGTGTCTCTCTGCTGTCTCTCACTCTGGGACTGTCTGTGTCTGTCTGTCTGTCTGTCTGTCTGTCTGTCTGTCTGTCTGTCTGTTTGTCTGTCGGTATGACTGTCGCTCTGTCTCCCCTCTGGGTCTGTGTCTCTCTGCTGTCTCTCACTCTGGGACTGTCTGTGTTTGACTGTCTGTCTCTCTGTCTGACTGTCTCTCTGTCTGCCTGTCTCTCTGTCTGCCTGTCTCTCTGTCTTTGACTGTCTGTCTGACTGTCTTTCTGTCTGAGTATCTGTCTGTCTGACTGTCTCTCTGTCTGACTGTCTCTCTGTCTGACTGTCTCTCTGTCTCCCTCGTGTGGCCAGGTGTTGGAACTTCAGAACCCCCCCAGGGCAGCCCATGTCGTGAGAGACTGTGTGAAGGCCTGTGGTAACTCCACCTACGAGTACATATTTAACAACTGTATAGACCTCTACATGAGACAGTTCCAGCCCGCCCTAGTACCTGTGAGTACAATCAGGAAGAATACTAACCTTATAAATAATAACTATTTCTGAGTGCAGGCCTGCAACACTAGATTTCAGATTGTATTTTACTGATCATTTTTTTGCGATGTGAATATTGTGTTGCTGGTTCCATTTGGGTCCAGTTGAGAACCACTGGTCTAAAAAACAATTTTAATAAAAACATTAATAATCTAATGGCTAATTCCCTTCTCTTTCCCACAGCCCAAGCCAGAGAAGAAAAAGGAGATGAAGAAGAATGAAAAGGAGAAGAAGCAGGGAGAGGAGGGGGCTGAGGACGAAGAGGAGGAGGAGGAGGAAGATGAAGAGAAGAAGAGGGAGGAAGTGAAGAAGGAGCCAGAAGAGACAGGGCCTACTATCCACAACCTGGATTTCTGGCCAAAGCTCATCACCCTCATCGTCTCCATCATAGAAGAAGATAATCACTCCTACACACCCATCATTAACCAGTCAGTACACACACACACACACACACACACACACACACACACACACACACACACACACACACACACACACACACACACACACACACACACACACACACACACACACACACACACACACAGTGGGAAGAAAAAGTATATGAACCCTTTATAATTACCTGGATTTCTGCATAAATTGATCATAAAATTTTAGGATCTTAATCTAAGTCACAACAATAGACAAACAGTCTGCTTAAACTAATAACAAATATAATTGTTCATGTCTTTATTGAACACACCGTGTCAACATTCACAGTGCCAACATTCACAGTGCAGGGTGGGAAAAGCATGTGAACCCTTGGATTTAATAACAGGTTGACCCTCCTTTGGCAGCAATAACTTCAACCAAATGTTTTCTGTTGTTGCGGATCAGACCTGCACAACGGTCAGGAGGAATTTTGGACCATTCCTCTTTACAAAACTGTTTCAGTTCAGCAATATTCTTAGGATGTCTGGTGTGAATCGCTCTCTTGAGGTTATGCCACAGCATCTCAATGGGGTTGAGGTCAGGACTCTGACTGGGCCACTCAGGTTGAGGTCAGGACTCTGACTGGGCCACTCAGGTTGAGGTCAGGACTCTGACTGGGCCACTCAGGTTGAGGTCAGGACTCTGACTGGGCCACTCAGGTTGAGGTCAGGACTCTGACTGGGCCACTCAGGTTGAGGTCAGGACTCTGACTGGGCCACTCAGGTTGAGGTCAGGACTCTGACTGGGCCACTCAGGTTGAGGTCTGGACTCTGACTGGGCCACTCAGGTTGAGGTCAGGACTCTGACTGAGCCACTCAGGTTGAGGTCAGGACTCTGACTGGGCCACTCAGGTTGAGGTCAGGACTCTGACTGGGCCACTCAGGTTGAGGTCAGGACTCTGACTGGGCCACTCAGGTTGAGGTCAGGACTCTGACTGGGCCACTCCAGAAGGTGTATTTTCTTCTGTTGAAAACCTTTTGTTATTGATTTACTTCTGTGTATTGGGTAGTTGTCCTGTTGCATCACGCAACTTCTGTTGAGTTTCAATTGGCGGACTGATAGCCTAACATTCTCCTGCAAAATGTCTTGATAAACTTGGGAATAGATTTTTCCGTCGATGATAGCAAGCTGTCCAGGCCCTGAGGCAGCCAAGCAGCCCCAAACCATGATGCTCCCTCCACCAGACTTTACAGTTGGGAGGTTTTGATGTTGGTGTGCTGTGCCTTTTTTTCTCCACACAGTGTTGGGTGTTCCTTCCAAACAACTCAACTGTAGTTTTAATCTGTGCACAGAATATTTTGCCAGTAGCGCTTCTTCCGTGGTGTCCTTCCATGACCATTCTTGTTTAGTGTTTAATGTATCGTAGACTCGTCAGCAGAGATGTTAGCATATTCCAGAGATGGATTTCCACATTCCAGAGATTTCTGTAAGTCTTTAGCTGACACTCTAGGATTCGTCTTAACCTCAATGAGCATTCTGTGCTGTGCTCTTGCAGTCCTCTTTGCAGGACGGCCACTCCTAGGGAGAGTAGCAACAGGGCTGAACTTTCTCCATTTATAGATCATTTGTCTTACCGTGGACTGATGAACATCGAGGCTTTTAGAGATACTTTGTAACCCTTTCCAGCTTTATGCAAGTCAACATTTCTTAATCTTAGGTCTTCTGAGATCTCTTTGGTTCACATCAGCAAACAAACATTTTGTGAGTGTTTTTTATAGGGCAAGGCAGCTCTAACCAACATCTCCAATCTCGTCTCATTGATTTGACTCCAGGTCAGCGGACTCCTGACTCCAATTAGCTTTTAGAGAAGTCATTAGCTTAGGGGGTTCACATACTTTCCCCAACCTACACTGTGAATGTTCAAATGACGCATACAATTGTAGAGAAGAAAAATACAATATTTTGTGTGTTATTCGTTTAAGCAGACTGTTTGTCTATTGCTGTGACTTAGATGGAGATCAGATCAAATTTGATGACCAATTTATGCAGAAATGCAGGTAATTCCAAAGGGTTTACATACTGTTTCCTTGCCACTGTATATATAAATCGTGTTGCTTAATTCAGCATGTCTAACTGGTCTGTGCCCCTGACCTCTGACCTCTGACCTCTGTGTTCCCAGGTTTCCTCAGGAGCTCAACGTGGGAAAGGTCAGTGGTGAGGTCATGTGGACGCTGTTCGCTCAGGACATGAAGTATGCCCTAGAAGGTAAGACAAGTTTGTGAGTGTGTGTGCATATGTACCGACTGGCTGATGATGGCCGAGTATGTCTGTGTGTCAGTAGTAGCTTATCTATAGCCCCTTTACACACTAGTACCACTATGTAGCATGGTACTACTGTTGTTTATCATACATAGAGCCATGTCCCATGCTAACATTTGCTGACATGTTAGAGATGGTTGATGTTGACTCCAGAGGGCTTCTGTTGTTTAGGAGTCTCATTATCGTCTACCTTTGTTTCTGGTTCTGTCCACTCTGTCTCCACATCATCTCTCTCTTCCGATCATGTTTAGGAGTCTCATTATCTTCTACCTTTGTTTCTGGTTCTGTCCACTCTGTCTCCACATCATCTCTCTCTTCCCATCATGTTTAGGAGTCTCATTATCTTCTACCTTTGTTTCTGGTTCTGTCCACTCTGTCTCCACATCATCTCTCTCTTCCCATCATGTTTAGGAGTCTCATTATCTTTCATGTATTGTTTCCTACCAGCCATTCTGTCCTTAGTCATGTTTCCTTCTGTCTTTAGTCATGTTTCCTACCAGCCATTCTGTCCTTAGTCATGTTTCCTTCTGTCTATAGTCATGTCTCCTACCAGCCATTCTGTCTTTAGTCATGTTTCCTACCAGCCATTCTGTCCTTAGTCATGTTTCCTACTGTCTTTAGTCATGTCTCCTACCAGCCATTCTGTCTTTAGTCATGTTTCCTACCAGCCATTCTGTCCTTAGTCATGTTTCCTACCAGCCATTCTGTCTTTAGTCATGTTTCCTTCTGTCTTTAGTCATGTTTCCTTCTGTCTTTAGTCATGTTTCCTACCAGCCATTCTGTCTTTAGTCATGTTTCCTACCAGCCATTCTGTCCTTAGTCATGTTTCCTTCTGTCTTTAGTCATGTTTCCTACCAGCCATTCTGTCCTTAGTCATGTTTCCTTCTGTCTTTAGTCATGTTTCCTACCAGCCATTCTGTCCTTAGTCATGTTTCCTTCTGTCTATAGTCATGTTTCCTACCAGCCATTCTGTCCTTAGTCATGTTTCCTTCTGTCTATAGTCATGTTTCCTACCAGCCATTCTGTCTTTAGTCATGTTTCCTACCAGCCATTCTGTCTTTAGTCATGTTTCCTACTGTCTTTAGTCATGTTTCCTACCAGCCATTCTGTCTTTAGTCATGTTTCCTACCAGCCATTCTGTCCTTAGTCATGTTTCCTACTGTCTTTAGTCATGTTTCCTTCTGTCTTTAGTCATGTTTCCTACCAGCCATTCTGTCTTTAGTCATGTTTCCTACTGTCTTTAGTCATGTTTCCTTCTGTCTTTAGTCATGTTTCCTACCAGCCATTCTGTCCTTAGTCATGTTTCCTTCTGTCTTTAGTCATGTTTCCTACCAGCCATTCTGTCCTTAGTCATGTTTCCTTCTGTCTTTAGTCATGTTTCCTACCAGCCATTCTGTCCTTAGTCATGTTTCCTTCTGTCTATAGTCATGTTTCCTACCAGCCATTCTGTCCTTAGTCATGTTTCCTACTGTCTTTAGTCATGTTTCCTTCTGTCTTTAGTCATGTTTCCTACCAGCCATTCTGTCTTTAGTCATGTTTCCTACCAGCCATTCTGTCTTTAGTCATGTCTCCTACCAGCCATTCTGTCTTTAGTCATGTCTCCTACCAGCCATTCTGTCTTTAGTCATGTTTCCTACCAGCCATTCTGTCTTTAGTCATGTCTCCTACCAGCCATTCTGTCTTTAGTCATGTTTCCTACCAGCCATTCTGTCTTTAGTCATGTTTCCTACCAGCCATTCTGTCTTTAGTCATGTTTCCTACCAGCCATTCTGTCTTTAGTCATGTTTCCTACCAGCCATTCTGTCTTTAGTCATGTTTCCTTCTGTCTTTAGTCATGTTTCCTACCAGCCATTCTGTCTTTAGTCATGTCTCCTACCAGCCATTCTGTCTTTAGTCATGTCTCCTACCAGCCATTCTGTCTTTAGTCATGTCTCCTACCAGCCATTCTGTCTTTAGTCATGTCTCCTACCAGCCATTCTGTCTTTAGTCATGTCTCCTACCAGCCATTCTGTCTTTAGTCATGTCTCCTACCAGCCATTCTGTTTTTCCTCTCTTTTGCTCTCTCCTTTCCCTCCCCTCTCTTTCTGACTTTTCTTTCTCTTCATCTTGTACTCTCCTCTTCTCTCTCATGTTTTGTCTCTTATTTGTGTTGCCATCTCAGCTCCCGAAACAATCTGGATCCGTACACTAGACATTATGCTGGTAAGAGGTGTGTGTGTGTTTGTGTGTCTTTGGGTTGATCACTTTTGCTGTGCTCTTATTATCTTGTTGACCACTAAGCCATTTCCCAGTGAATGCCTGTAATGATTGGAGCTGTGTTAGCCATGGGGGGTGACCAAGTCTAGACTAGCGTTTGCTGGCCGATAGTACTTAGCACCTCCGAACGTGGAGTGGGCACCAATGTTACATGGCATGAAAACTGTAAGCAGCCAGATGTCAACAGCGGGTGGTCCCTAAAACAGGCAGACAAAGGCTAGATCCACATTCAGTGGCCTTTAGAAGGAGATGAGATTGAGCTCAGTACCAGTAAACGTGGGAAGAAGAAGAATATGTTTTCCAGCAAAGTCTACCTTGTCTACAGACTGAATATACACTGACTACACACTGTCTATACACTGACTACAGACTGACTACAGACGGAATATACACTGACTACAGACTAACTAGACCGACTACAGACTGACTACACACTGACTACAGACTGACTACAGACTGACTACAGACGGAATATACACTGACTACAGACTAACTACACCGACTACAGACTGACTACACACTGACTACAGACTGACTACACACTGACTACAGACTGACTACAGACTGACTACAGACTGACTACAGACTGACTACACACTGACTACACACTGACTACATACGGACTACATACAGACTTCACACTGTCTACACACTGACTACAGACGGACTACAGACTGACTACACACTGTCTACACACTGACTACAGACGGACTACAGACTGACTACACACTGTCTACACACTGACTACTGACGGACTACACACTGACTACATACGGACTACAGACTGACTACACACTGACTACATACGGACTACAGACTGACTACACACTGACTACATATGGACTGCATACAGACTTCACACTGTCTACACACTGACTACAGACGGACTACAGACTGACTACACACTGTCTACACACTGACTACTGACGGACTACACACTGACTACAGACTGACTACAGATGGACTACAGACTGACTACAGATGGACTACAGACTGAATATACACTGACTACACACTGACTACAGACTGACTACACACATAACAGAAACACACTGACTACAGAACCACGCTGACTACAGACTGATTACACACAACAGAAACACACAGACCACACACTGACTACAGAACCACACTGACTACAGACTGAATATACACTGACTACAGACATAACAGACACACATAACAGACAACTTCACTGACTACACACTGACTACAGAACTTCACGGACTACAGCACATAACAGACAACTTTACTGACTACACACTGACTAGTCCAAGAGGCTTCTAAACAGCTTCTACCCCCAATCCATAAGACTCCTGAACATCTACCCAAATGGCTACACATACTATTTGCAGTGCCACCCCCCTCTTTACACCACTGCTACTCTCTGTTGTCATCTATGCATAGTCATTTTAATAACTCTACCTACATGTACATATTACCTCAAATAACCCCGTACATTGACTCTGTACCGGTATCCCCCTGTATATAGTCTCCACATTGACTCTGTACCGGTACCCCCTGTATATAGTCTCCACATTGACTCTGTACCGGTACCCCCTGTATATAGTCTCCACATTGACTCTGTACCGGTACCCCCTGTATATAGTCTCCACATTGACTCTGTACCGGTACCCCCTGTATATAGTCTCCACATTGACTCTGTACCGGTACCCCCTGTATATAGTCTCCACATTGACTCTGTACCGGTACCCCCTGTATATAGTCTCCACATTGACTCTGTACCGGTACCCCCTGTATATAGTCTCCACATTGACTCTGTACCGGTACCCCCTGTATATAGTCTCCACATTGACTCTGTACCGGTACCCCCCTGTATATAATCTCGCTATTGTTATTTCACTGCTGCTCTTTAATTACTTGTTACTTGTATCTCTTATTCTTATCTGTATTTTTTGAAACTGCGGTTAGGGGCTCGTAAGTAAGCATTTTCACTGTAAGGTCTACAGGTCTGTTGTATTCGGCGCATGTGACTAATAAAGTTTGATTTGACTACAGCACATAACAGAAACACACCGACTCTAACACAGCCTTGTCTTTCCCTGCCATCTTCTCTAAGGAGATGGGATCAATACGTTTATTGGCAATTCATTATTAGAGTTTGGGACAGAGCAGTCCATCCCTTCAGGGACGTGTTCCCCAGGCATGACCGAGGAGTGTAAGACAGACAGAGGCTAACTGTGTGTGTGTGTGTGTGTGTGTGTGTGTGTGTGTGTGTGTGTGTGTGTGTGTGTGTGTGTGTGTGTGTGTGTGTGTGTGTGTGTGTGTGTGTGTGTGTGTGTGTGTGTTTCTGTCCTCAGAGCATGAGAAGCACCGTCTGTGTAAGAGTGCTGACTACATGAATCTTCACTTCAAGGTCAAGTGGCTTTACAATGAGTATGTGACCGACCTGCCTTCCTTCCAAGACACTGTACCAGAGTACTCTGCGTGAGTGACCACACACACACATCTCTCTCTCGCTCCCTCTCACTCCTGCTCACTTTCTTGCGCTCCCGCTCTCTCTCTCTCTCTCTCTCTCTCTCTCTCTCTCTCTCTCTCTCTCTCTCTCTTTCTCTCTCTCTCTCTCTCTCTCTCTCTCTCTCTCTCTCTCTCTCTCTCTCTCTCTCTCTCTCTCTCTCTCTCTCTCTCTCTCTCTCTCTCTCTCTCTCTCTCTCTCTCTCTCTCTTTTTCTGGCACTGCGGTTTTTTGAGCTTTGCTATTGGTCTCTTTCTTTGCTGGCTTTAATTTAACTTTTTATGGAGACTCTTCGGGTAGGCTCGCTTAACACAAATGCTGCCAGAGATGCGTGGGTGGCAGTCCTTTTTGTCCCGGGTCTGGCTGTAAAGATGTACTCCTCAATGGAGGTGTGTAGGGTTAGACTGCCTGTAGTAAAAGCAGAAATTAAGAACAGGCGTTTTTGTCCTTTATAAATGTGTTTGCGCCTAACAAAGGGAGAGAGGCGGGGCCTCTGTTTGGGTGTCTTAGACAGGAACTCTCACAGGTAGCATCTGAGGAGATTCTGATGGTCGGAGAGGACTGGAACTGTACGGTGGATTTGATGAAAGACAGAAATGGGGAGGAGCCTCATTCAGGCTCAGTGGGTGTGTTAACCTCACTAGGGGGGTGTGGGACGCCTGGCCAACATCCAGTGAAATTGCAGAGCGCCAAATTCAAAAACATTCATTATAACAATTCATGAAACATGTTACACAAGTGTTACACATGGGTTTAAAGATAAACTTCTTGTTAATCCAACCACGGTGTCAGATTTCACAGAGGCTTTATGGCGAAAGCAAACCATGCGATTATCAAATACTTATGTCATGCAATAAAATGCAAATTAATTACTTAAAAATCATACAATGTGATTTTCTGGATTTTTGTTTTAGATTCCGTCTCTCACAGTTGAAGGGTACCTATGATAAAACTGACAGACCTCTAAATGCTTTGTAAGTTGGAAAACCTGCAAAATCGGCAGTGTATCAAATACTTGTTCTCCCCACTGTACCTGATATGAGCAGAAAACTTAAATTATTGTTAATCTAACTGCGCTGTCCAATTTACAGTAGCTATTACAGTGCATTAACACCATGCTATTGTTTGAGGAGAGTTGCACAATTATGAACTTGAAAAGTTATTAATAAAACAAATAGGCACATTTGAGCAGTCTTGATACAACATTTTGAACAGATATGCAATGGTTCATTGAATCAGTCTAAAACTTTGCACATACACTGCTGCCATCTAATGGACAAAATTGAAATTGTGCCTGTGCTGGAACAATACATTATGGCCTTTCTTTTGCATTTCAAAGATGATGGTCCCCCTTTGGATTATCTTTTACCAGATCTAATGTGTTATATTCTCCTACATTCATTTCACATTTCCACAAACTTCAAAGTTTTTCCTTTCAAATGGGTATCAAGAATATGCATATCCTTGCTTCAGGTCCTGGGCTACAGGCAGTTAGATTTGGGTATGTCATTTTGGGTGAAAATTGAAGGGGAAAAAAAGGGTTGGATCCTTAATGCCATTAAAGTCTGTTGGAATGTCTATGTGAGAGGTTGGGGGTGGCGTTTACTGTTGGAATGTCTATGTGAGAGGTTGGGGGTGGAGTTTACCGTTGGAATGTCTATGTGAGAGGTTGGGGGTGGAGTTTATTGTTGGAATGTCTATGTGAGAGGTTGGGGGTGGAGTTTACTGTTGGAATGTCTATGTGAGAGGTTGGGGGTGGAGTTTACTGTTGGAATGTCTATGTGAGAGGTTGGGGGTGGAGTTTACTGTTGGAATGTCTATGTGAGAGGTTGGGGGTGGAGTTTACTGTTGGAATGTCTATGTGAGAGGTTGGGGGTGGAGTTTACTGTTGGAATGTCTATGTGAGAGGTTGGGGGTGGAGTTTACTGTTGGAATGTCTATGTGAGAGGTTGGGGGTGGAGTTTACTGTTGGAATGTCTATGTGAGAGGTTGGGGGTGGAGTTTACTGTTGGAATGTCTATGTGAGAGGTTGGGGGTGAAGTTTACTGTTGGAATGTCTATGTGAGAGGTTGGGGGTGGAGTTTACTGTTGGAATGTCTACAATGGGGTACAGGTATTCGAATAAGGTAAAATGCCAAATAGGCCAAATGTGTGTTGTTGAATTTTCTGTTTGCTCAGGCAAAGGAGGAGCAGGGTCAAAGGTGGGGGGATAACAGACCCTTTGCTTCTGTCTCACATTCTCACAGAACATCTTAATTCTATTGTGCATAGATTTAACGTTTGGCTCTGTTTCTCGCTCTTTCTCCCTCTCTTTCTGTTTTACTCTGTCCCACCCTCCTCCTCCTTCTCTCTCTCCAGGTGGTTTTTGCCATTTGTCCTTCAGTGGCTGGGTGAGAACGAGGATGTGTCCGTGGAGTTCATGCATGGAGCTCTAGAGAGGGACAAGAGGGAAGGGGTGAGGGACCTCCACACCAATACTTACAACTATCCTGTGAGTTTGCAATTGCAGAAAAGTGCGGATGACCTCTCTCTCTTTTCCTCTCCTCCCTGCTGTAGTTCCAGCAGACGTCGGAGCATGCTCTGTTCTCCAGTTCAGTAGTGGACATCTTCACCCAGCTCAACCAGAGCTTTGAGATCATCAGGAAACTAGACTGTCCAGACCTCAAGGTCCAGGCCCACTACAACAGACGCTTCGCCAAGGTTTCCAACCAACTTTATTTGTTTACTTTATTTCCCAACAGAGAAACTTTGTAATGAAGCACGTAGTCGACGTCGTTAACAGCAAGATAAACACTTTGATGAAGGGAAGAGGTAGATTTTTTTTATTTTATTAAACTAGGCAAGTCAGTTAAGAACAAATTCCTATTTGCAATTGACGGTCTACCCGGGCCAAACCCAATTGTGCGCCACCCTATGAGACTCGCAATCACGGCCGGATGTGATACAGCCTGAATTCAAACCAGGGACTGTAGTGACGCCTCTTGCACTGAGGTGCAGTGCATTAGACCCAGAGGTGACGAGCCGAGAGGTGACGAGACACTATTATCATAGACACTTCCCAGCACTTTCAGCAATCTGAAAACACACAAAGCCTTATGCATGGTCACTGTTTCTATGAATGCTTAGTAATGCCATGAGTTTGGGATTGAGCTGGTGCTGATAAGCCTGCAGGATGGAAAGCCAGTGGAGGCTGACAGCAGTGTGTGATAGGAAGTCGATGCAAACTCATTAAGTAAGAATGGGTAATGCAAGCCATCGCTCTGAGCTGCTGTCTCTCTCTCTCTCTCTCTCTCTCTCTCTCTCTCTCCGTCTCTCTCTCTCTCTCTCTCTCTCTCTCTCTCTCTCTCTCTCTCTCTCTCTCTCTCTCTCTCTCTCTCTCTCTCTCTCTCTCTCTCTCTCTATCTCTCTCTGCCTCTCTCTCTGTGTCTCTCTCTCTCTGTCTCTCTCTCTCTCTCACTCTGTCTCTCTCTCTTTCTCTCCATCTCTCTCTCTCTCTTTCTCTCCTCTCTCTCTCTCTCTCTCTCTCTCTCTCTCTCTCTCTCTCTCTCTCTCTCTCTCTCTCTCTCTCTGTCTCTGTCTCTCTCTCTCTCTGTCTCTCTCTCTCTCTCTGTCTCTCTCTCTCTCTCTCTCTCTCTCTCTCTCTCTCTCTCTCTCTCTATATATATATATATATATATTTCTCTCTCTCTCTATTTCTCTGTCTCCCTTTCTCCCCCTATGTATCCTTCTCTCTCTCTCTCTCTCTCTCTCTCTCTCTCTCTCTCTCTCTCTCTCTCTATATATATATATATATATATATATATATATTCTCTCTCTCTATTTCTCTGTCTCCCTTTCTCCCCCTATGTATCCTTCTCTCTCTCTCTCTCTCTCTCTCTCTCTCTCTCTCTCTCTCTCTCTCTCTCTCTCTCTCTCTCTCTCTCTCTCTCTCTAGCCCAGAGGGCTGTAGTTAATGACTCTGAGAAATTAGACTTCTGAAGCTAGAGATGGAAAACAAACAAAGTTAATACAGGAAGGAGCTGCTGATGTTTTATGTATAAGAGGAGAGGGAGGGGGTTGGAGAGGGGGTGTTGGAGAGGGGGGGTGTTGGACAGGGGGGGTTGGACAGGGGGTTGGACAGGGGGGTTGGGAGAGGGAGGGGTTGGAGAGGGAGGGGGTTGGAGAGGGGGTTGGAGAGGGGGTTTGGAGAGGGAGGGGTTGGAGAGGGGGTTTGAGAGGGGGTTGGAGAGGGGGTTTGGAGAGGGAGGGGGGATCAGGGCTACATCATCAGGGCTACATCATCAGGGCTGACTCAGCGAAGGGAAACTATTTCACAGAGAGAAGGTACATTCTTTATTGGGTTTGTTTTGGCCAGTCTTAGTTATTTCAGGAAAACTACACTGAGTGTACAAAACATATTTCCATTACATAGACTGACCAGGTGAATTCAGGTGAAAGCTATGATCCCTCACTTGTTAAAGCCACTTCAATCAGTGTAGATGAAGGGGAGGAGACAGGTTAAAGATGAAGGGGAGGAGACAGGTTAAAGATGAAGGGGAGGAGACAGGTTAAAGATGAAGGGGAGGAGACAGGTTAAAGATGAAGGGGAGGAGACAGGTTAAAGATGAAGGGGAGGAGACAGGTTAAAGATGAAGGGGAGGAGACAGGTTAAAGATGAAGGGGAGGAGACCGGGTTAAAGATGAAGGGGA
>NC_068434.1:9090690-9110690 GCF_023373465.1 Oncorhynchus keta
CCTCGTTGGTCTGTAGAGCTCTCCATCCCTATATAGCTTCTTATTGGTCTATAGACCTCTCCATCCCAATATAGTTCATTGTTGGTCTGTAAACCTCTTCATCCCAAAATAGTTTCTTGTTGGTCTGTAGACCTCTCCATCCCTATATAGCTTCTTATTGGTCTATAGACCTCTCCATCCCAATATAGCTCATTGTTGGTCTGTAAACCTCTTCATCCCAAAATAGTTTCTTGTTGGTCTGTAGACCTCTTCGTCCCTATATAGCTTCTTGTTGGTCTGTAGACCTCTCCATCCCTATATAGCTTCTTGTTGGTCTGTAGACCTCTCCATCCCTATATAGCTTCTCGTTGGTCTGTAGACCTCTCCATCCCTATATAGCTTCTTGTTGGTCTGTAGACCTCTCCATCCCTATATAGCTTCTTGTTGGTCTGTAGACCTCTCCATCCCTATATAGCTTCTTGTTGGTCTGTAGACCTCTCCATCCCTATATGGCTTCTTGTTGGTCTGTAGACCTCTCCGTCCCTATATAGCTTCTTGTTAGTCTGTAGACTCTCCATCCCTATATAGCTCCTAGTTGGTCTGTAGGCCTCTTCGTCCATATATAGCTCCTCGTTGGTCTGTAGAGCTCTCCATCCCTATATAGCTTCTTATTGGTCTATAGACCTCTCCATCCCAATATAGTTCATTGTTGGTCTGTAAACCTCTTCATCCCAAAATAGTTTCTTGTTGGTCTGTAGACCTCTTCGTCCCTATATAGCTTCTTGTTGGTCTGTAGACCGCTCTGCGCATAAATATCTCCTTGTTGGTCTGTAGACCTTTTCATCCCTATATAGCTTCTTGTTGGTGTGTAGACCTCTTCATCCCTATATAGCTTCTTGTTGGTCTGTAGACCTCTTCATCCCTATATAGCTTCTTGTTGGTCTGTAGACTTCTCCATCCCTATATAGCTTCTTGTTGGTCTGTAGACCTCTTCATCCCTATATAGCTTCTTGTTGGTCTGTAGACCTCTCCATCCCTATATAGCTTCTTGTTGGTCTGTAGACCTCTCCATCCCTATATAGCTTCTTGTTGGTCTGTAGACCTCTTCATCGCTATATAGCTTCTTGTTGGTCTGTAGACCTCTCCATCCCTATATAGCTTCTTGTTGGTCTGTCGACCTCTTCATCCCTATATAGCTTCTTGTTGGTTTGTAGACCTCTCCATCCCTATATAGCTTCTTGTTGGTCTGTCGACCTCTTCATCCCTATATAGCTTCTTGTTGGTTTGTAGACCTCTCCATCCCTATATAGCTTCTTGTTGGTCTGTAGACCTCTCCATCCCTATATAGCTTCTTGTTGGTCTGTAGACCTCTCCATCCCTATATAGCTTCTTGTTGGTCTGTAGACCTCTCCATCCCTATATAGCTTCTTATTGGTCTGTAGACCTCTCCATCCCTATATAGCTTCTTGTTGGTCTGTAGACCTCTCCATCCCTATATAGCTTCTTGTTGGTCTGTAGACCTCTCCATCCCTATATAGCTTCTTGTTGGTCTGTAGACCTCTCCATCCCTATATAGCTTCTTATTGGTCTGTAGACCTCTCCATCCCTATATAGCTTCTTGTTGGTTTGTAGACCTCTCCATCCCTATATAGCTTCTTGTTGGTCTGTAGACCTCTCCATCCCTATATAGCTTCTTGTTGGTCTGTAGACCTCTCCATCCCTATATAGCTTCTTGTTGGTCTGTAGACCTCTTCATCCCTATATAGCTTCTTGTTGGTCTGTAGACCTCTCCATCCCTATATAGCTTCTTGTTGGTCTGTAGACCTCTCCATCCCTATATAGCTTCTTATTGGTCTATAGACCTCTCCATCCCTATATAGCTTCTTGTTGGTCTGTAGACCTCTCCATCCCTATATAGCTTCTTATTGGTCTATAGACCTCTCCATCCCTATATTGCTCCTTGTGTGATTGTTTTACAATCCTACTTTGATATCAGTGGTGGTCTCGTCCCTGACTCCCATGATGCTCCATTCTATGGTTTCAAACAGGACTCATTCATGAACGGCTTCATAAAATCATTTGGTTTAATATGATGATATCTCCATTTTTCTCCTAAGCGTGAGGATGAGGAGGAGCCTGAGGAGTTCGATGAGGGGGTTAGGTATGTCCAAGTACCATAGAGGATTAAGATGCTGCTATAATATGCCATAGTATCTTGTGGGTTTCTGTCATGGTAATACTCTAGGTTGTTGACGATACTGTAAGTTCATTATGAATAGGAGTTTCTCTGGGCTGTGTGTAGTCAGTAAAAAGGGCGCTGAATTTCTGTCAGATTTCAAAAGTAGTTTGGTTTCAGCTCACATGATGTGTGTGTCTCTCATTGAGACTGAGGGTTGTGTGTGGATGTGTGTGTGGATGTGTGTGTGTGTGTATGTGTGTGTGTGTGTGTGTGTGTGTGGGACAGAGTTCAGAGCATAGTGTTCAGTGTTAACTTAGCCTGTTTGTACTGAGAATAATGTTTAGCGTTTGTTTAAGCCTGTTTGTACTGAGAATATAGTTTGGTTAATTTAAGCCTCTTTGTAATTCAGCAATATATTTAGTGTTTAGCTTTAATATGTAGTTTGTTTATGGAACATTATATTTAGTGTTTAGCTTTAATATGTAGTTTGTACTAAAGCACTATGTTCTATATACAAACCACAGGCTAAAGCTAACACTGAAAATGATGTTCTATATACAAACCACAGGTTAAAGCTAACACTAAATATAATTCTCTGTATGTGTGGGCGGGAGATAGCCTAACGGTTAGAGAGGCGAGCCGAAGGCAACCCTCTTGTTGCCAGCTCAATTCCCCGACAGATTGTTTTTCTATTGGACCCTAGATTCAAACCGGCAACCCTCCAGTTGCTGGGTGGCTTCTCTAACTTTCTAGGATGGTTACAACACCAGAGTTACACTGACAGCTGGTATCAATGGGGTTAAAGTTTACATTTACACTCACGGGCCACAGAAATGGATCACATGACATCGAGGCATTCAGTTACTTCCGATTGAACGTTAGAATCAGCACAACAAGGACCTTAAAGGGATTTTAAGCATAGTATTTTTCGGAGGTGCCCGACGTTCCATTAACTCTCGGGTTCACCTGAGAATGCTGCAACAAACTAAAAGCATCCAGTCAGCGGCAGTTCTGTGGGCGAAAACAGTTAGTTTATGAGAGAGGTTAAAGGAGAATGGAAAGAATCGTGCAAGCTAACAGGCGAGCCACAAACAGACCAATAGTGACTCGGTGGTGTGCAGAATGGCATCTCGGAATGCACAAATTGATGATATTTGTCACGGATGGGCTATTACTGCAGACGACCACACCGGGTTCCACTCCTATCGGTGAACACCAAGAAGAAGCGTTCAGGTGGGCACGCGATCATCACACCGGACAACGAGGAGTGGAAAAATATTTAAAATATAAGTATAAATATATATAAATATAAAATATTTCCTGGAACATGACAGCGAGTTCAGTTGACTGAGTGGCCTGGTCAGTCCCCAGACCTGGTCAGTCCCCAGACCTGGTCAGTCCCCAGACCTCAACCCAATAGAGCATCTTTGTGACGAGATGGAACGGGCTGTTCGCAGCATGAAATGTACCGCTGTTCAATCTGCAGCAACTGCGTGAGCATGGACCAACAATTTGTGTTTTTATTTATTTTATTTCACCTTTATCCAGGTACAGGAGGCCATTTGAGAACAAGTTCTCATTTACAACTAAGACCTGGCCAAGGTAAAGCAAAGCAGTGCGACAAAAACAACACAGATTTACACATGGAATAAACAAATGTACAGTCAATAACACAAAAGAAAAATCTGTATGCAGTGTGTGCAAATGAAGAAAGGAGGTAAGGCAATAAGTAGGCCAATAGTGGTGAAGTAATTACTACTTAGCAAATTTACACTGGAGTGATATATGTGCAGATGAGGATGTGCAAGTAGAAATATGTGTGTGCAAAAGAGCAGAAAAACAAAAACAAACTTGGGGATGACGTAGTTGGTTGGATGGGCTATTTACAGATGGGCTGTGTACAGCTGCAGCGATTGGTAAGCTGCCCTGACAGCTGACGCTTAGGGTTAGTGAGGGAGATATAAGTCTCCAGCTTCAGTGATTTTTGCAATTTGTTCCAGTCATTGGCAGCAGAGAACTGGAAGGAAAGGCAGCCAAAGGAGGTGTTGGCTTTGGTGGATGACCAGTGAAATATACCTGCTGGAGCGCGTGCTACAGGTGGGTGTTTCTATGGTGACCAGTGAGCTGAGATAAAGTGGAGCTATACCTAGCAAAGTCTTATAGACGACCAGGAGCCAATGAGTTTGACGACGAATACGTAGCGAGGGTCAGCCAACGAGAGCATACAGGTCGCAGTGTGGGTAGTATATGGGGCTTTGGTGACAAAACGGATGGCACTGGGATAGACTACATCCAGTTTGCTGAGTAGAGTGTTGGAGGCTATTTTGTAAATGACATCACTAAAGTCAAGGATCAGTAGGATGGTCAGTTTTACGAGGGTATGTTTGGCAGCATGAGTGAAGGAGGCTTTGTTGCGAAATAGGAAGCCGATTCAAGATTTTACTTTGGATTGGTGATGTTTAATATGAGTCTGGAAGGAGAGTTTACAGTCTAGCCAGACACCTAGGTATTTATGGTTGTCCACATATTCTAAGTCAGAACCGTCCAGAGTAGTTATGATAGTCGGGAGAATTTAGTCATTAGAGAAACCAAGGCTGTTGAGTCTGCCGATAAGAATTCAGTCTGTTCTTGGGTCTGACCCGGTACTAAATGGGTGTACCTAATAAACTGTCCACTGAGTATATATGTATATAATGTGAGCAACCTGCTATATAACCATACATGTCATGGGGGTGGTTTTAATCTCTTCATTTTGCCCTCTCTTTTCTTCTCTCCATCCCGTCCTCAGTCTGCTGGTTCAGAAGTGAGGGGGGTTCTGGGTAAAGATGTGTCACGTTCTGACCTTTATTTCCTTTGTTTTGTCATTATTTAGTATGGTCAGGGCGTTAGTTGGGTGGGCAGTCTATGTTTGTTTTTCTATGATTTGGGTATTTCTATGTTTCGGGCCTAGTATGGTTCTCAATCAGAGGCAGGTGTCATTAGTTGTCTCTGATTGAGAATCATACTTAGGTAGCCTGGGTTTCACTGTGTGGTTGTGGGTGATTGTTCCTGTCTCTGTGTTTGCACCAGATACACCAGCTGTTTTGGTTTTTCACATTTCTTGTTTTGTTAATCTATTCATGTTAGTTCCTTTATTAAAGAACCATGAATAATCACCACGCTGCATTTTGGTCCGCCTCTTCTTCAACTCAAGAAAACCGTTACAAGATGGCTATGTGTATACCTGTTCCTTTAAAATCCTTCTGCATTCATGTAACCACCCAAACTCCAGCCCTCCCCCTATACACACACACACACACACACACACACACACACACACACACACACACACACACACACACACACACACACACACACACACACACACACACACACACACACACACACACACACACACACACACACACACAAACTTCTGTCTCCCCTACAGTTAGTGTCGTTAGTGGCAGCAATCAAATGTCCTCATCTAACTACTCTCGCAGAGCTCACAGTTCCAAAAAGCCACTTTAGACATTTACAACACCTCCTCAGTGTAATGTCTTCCCTCCTTCCTCTAAAGTCAGATGTTAATAGACTAGCGACTAGCAGGGAGCCTGCAGATAATTGAATGTGAGCGCGTGTCAAAATGTTGGATCTGTCTTTCCACAGGGGGAGGGCTGGTGGAATGGGTTAATCTTATCTCCACGCTGGGTGATGACTAACATCTGAAGACATTAGACTTTATTCAGATCAGAGAAAATTAAAAGGAAGAGTGTCGATAAATAGTAGATATTAGCATTGGAGATAACGGTGAGGGATAGCTGGATGCTAGTTGGATATTAGTAGATGTTAGCATTGGAGATAACGGTGAGGGATAGCTGGATGCTAGTTGGATATTAGTAGATGTTAGCATTGGAGATAACAGTGAGGGATAGCTGGATGCTAGTTGGATATTAGTAGATGTTAGCATTGGAGATAACGGTGAGGGATAGCTGGATGCTAGTTGGATATTAGTAGATGTTAGCATTGGAGATAACAGTGAGGGATAGCTGGATGCTAGTTGGATATTAGTAGATGTTAGCATTGGAGATAACGGTGAGGGATAGCTGGATGCTAGTTGTATATTAGTAGATGTTAGCATTGGAGATAACGGTGAGGGATAGCTGGATGCTAGTTGGATATTAGTAGATGTTAGCATTGGAGATAACGGTGAGGGATAGCTGGATGCTAGTTGGATATTAGTAGATGTTAGCATTGGAGATAACGGTGAGGGATAGCTGGATGCTAGTTGGATATTAGTAGATGTTAGCATTGGAGATAACGGTGAGGGATAGCTGGATGCTAGTTGGATATTAGATGTTAGCATTGGAGATAACGGTGAGGGATAGCTGGATGCTAGTTGGATATTAGTAGATGTTAGCATTGGAGATAACGGTGAGGGATAGCTGGATGCTAGTTGGATATTAGTAGATGTTAGCAGAAGTATACAGAATGGTGTCGTCTGCGTAGAGGTGGATCAGGGAATCGCCCGCAGCAAGAGCAACATCATTGATATAAGAGTCGGCCCGAGAATTGAACCCTGTGGAACCCCCATAGAGACTGCCAGAGGACCGGACAACATGCCCTCCGATTTGACACACTGAATTCTGTCTGCAAAGTAGTTGGTGAACCAGGCAAGGCAGTCATTAGAAAAACTGAGGCTACTGAGTCTGCCGATAAGAATATGCACAGCCCTTACCTCTAGGGAGCGAGGAAGTGAATGAGTGTACTCGACTAAATACAGAAATGCGTCGCAAACGGCACCCTATTCCCTAAATAGTGCACTACTTTTGACCAGGGCCCTATGTGCCTATGCACTACCTAGGGGATAGGGTCCCATTTAGGAGGTTTCCAGGAAGATTATCATTAGCTCGAGTGCCATAGGCTACTGCTGTTCTATAACTGCTGAGTGATTGCCCAGTGACTCAGCAATTTCCCATTCAGGAAACGGTTCAGGTCTGGCTCGCTGAATTGTTCTCATTTGAGCCGTGACAGAAAGAGACAGACGTTATTTAATCCCTAAATCAGCCTGTTTTCTCAGTTAATCAAGACATGAGACACACGTATCTGCTAATAAGATTGAGAATCCCTCTGATTGGTGGGTTTATTAAAACCTACCTAGGGCTGTTACGTTGACCGTATTACCGCTCACAGACCTAATCTCACCTATATATTACATATATATTACGTATAATGAGTCTGTTACATATTGATCCTTACCTGGTATATGTTTGGTAGGTCTAGGTATATGTATGTCTATGGTGGCCTGATATGGTTCCCAATCAGAGACAGCTGTTTATTGTTGTCTCTGATTGGGGATCATATTTAGGTTGCCATTTTCCTTTTTGGGTTTGTGGGTTCTTGTCTATGTGTAGTTGCCTGCTGGCACTCATGTGTATAGCTTCACGTTTCGTTCGGTTGTTTGTTATTTTGTTAGTTTGTTTCAGTGTTCATTCGTTTAATAAATTAAGAATGTACGCTTACCACGCTGCGCCTTGGTCTCCTTCGTGTGACGGACGTGACAGTCTGTTAGATATTGATCATTATAGTTTAATGTCATTAGTCTTATTTGTGTCCTTTCCTTTGATTCCTTTCCATTCTACACCCCCTATACAATACAGTATTCTACCCCCCTATACAATACAGTATCCTACCCCCCTATACAATACAGTATTCTACCCCCCTATACAATACAGTATTCTACCCCCCTATACAATACAGTATCCTCCAATACATTCTACCCCTATACAATACAGTATCCTACCCCTATACTACAGTATCCTACCCCCTATACAATACAGTATCCTACCCCCTATACAATACAGTATCCTACCCCTATACAATACAGTATCCTACCCCCTATACAATACAGTATCCTACCCCCTATACAATACAGTATCCTACCCCCTATACAATACAGTATCCTACCCCCTATACAATACAGTATCCTACCCCCTATACAATACCCCTATCCTACCCCAATACAGTATCCTACCCCCTATACAATACAGTATCCTACCCCCCCCCTATACAATACAGTATCCTACCCCTATACAATACAGTATCCTACCCCCTATACAATACAGTATCCTACCCCTATACAATACACATTCTACCCCTATACCAGTATCCCCCCTATACAATACAGTATCCTACCCCCTATACAATACAGTATCTACCCCCTATACAATACAGTATCCTACCCCCTATACAATACAGTATTCTACCCCCTATACAATACAGTATCCTACCCCCTATACAATACAGTATCCTACCCCTATACAATACAGTATCCTACCCCTATACAATACAGTATCCTACCCCCTATACAATACAGTATCCTACCCCTATACAATACAGTATCCTACCCCTATACAATACAGTATCCCCCTATACAATACAGTATTCTACCCCCTATACAATACAGTATCCTACCCCCTATACAATACAGTATCCTACCCCTATACAATACAGTATCCTACCCCCTATACAATACAATCCTACCCCCAGTATCCTACCCCCTATACAATACAGTATCCTATTCCTACCCCCTATACAATACAGTATCCTACCCCCCTATACAATACAGTATCCTACCCCCTATACAATACAGTATCCTACCCCCTATACAATACAGTATCCTACCCCCTATACAATACAGTATCCTACCCCTATACAATACAGTATCCTACCCCTATACAATACAGTATCCTACCCCTATACAATACAGTATCCTACCCCTATACAATACAGTATCCTACCCCCTATACATTCTACCCCTATATACAGTATCCTACCCCTATACAATACAGTATCCTACCCCCCTATACAATACAGTATTCTACCCCCTACCCCTATACAATACAGTATCCTACCCCCTATACAATACAGTATCCTACCCCCTATACAATACAATATCCTACCCCTATACAATACAGTATCCTACCCCTATACAATACAGTATTCTACCCCCTATACAATACAGTATCCTACCCCTATACAATACAGTATTCTACCCCCTATACAATACAGTATCCTATCCCCCCTATACAATATACACAGTATCCTACCCCCCCCTATACAATACAGTATCCTACCCCCTATACAATACAATATCCTACCCCTATACAATACAGTATCCTACCCCCTATACAATACAGTATCCTACCCCCTATACAATACAGTATCCTACCCCCCTATACCTATCCTACCCCTATACAATACAGTATCCTACCCCTATACAATACAGTATCCCTATACAATACAGTATCCTACCCCTATACAATACAGTATCCTACCCCCTATACAATACAGTATCCTACCCCCTATACAATACAGTATCCTACAGTATCCCCCTATACAATACAGTATCCTACCCCTATACAATACAGTATCCTACCCCTATACAATAAGTATCCTACCCCTATACAATACAGTATCCTACCCCCTATACAATACAGTATCCTACCCCCTATACAATACAGTATCCTACCCCCTATACAATACAGTATCCTACACCCCTATACTACAGTATCCTACCCCCTATACAATACAGTATCCTACCCCCCTATACAATACAGTATCCTACCCCCCTATACAATACAGTATCCTACCCCTATACATACATACAGTATCCTACCCCTATACAATACAGTATCCTACCCCCCTATACAATACAGTATCCTACCCCCCTATACAATACAGTATTCTACCCCCCTATACAATACAGTATCCTACCCCCCTATACAATACAGTATTCTACCCCCCTATACAATACAGTATCCTACCCCCTATACAATACAGTATCCTACCCCCCTATACAATACAGTATCCTACCCCCCTATACAATACAGTATCCTACCCCCCTATACAATACAGTATCCTACCCCTATACAATACAGTATCCTACCCCTATACAATACAGTATCCTACCCCTATACAATACAGTATCCTACCCCTATACAATACAGTATCCTACCCCTATACAATACAGTATCCTACCCCTATACAATACAGTATCCTACCCCTATACAATACAGTATCCTACCCCCTATACAATACAGTATCCTACCCCCTATACAATAATACACCCCTATACCTACCCCCTATACAATACAGTATCCTACCCCCTATACAATACAGTATCCTACCCCCTATACAATACAGTATCCTACCCCCTATACAATACAGTATTCTACCCCCTATACAATACAGTATCCTACCCCCCTATACAATACAATATCCTACCCCCTATACAATACAGTATCCTACCCCCTATACAATACAGTATCCTACCCCCCTATACAATACAATATCCTACCCCCTATACAATACAGTATCCTACCCCCTATACAATACAGTATCCTACCCCCCTATACAATACAGTATCCTACCCCCCTATACAATACAGTATCCTACCCCCCTATACAATACAATATCCTACCCCCCTATACAATACAGTATCCTACCCCCCTATACAATACAGTATCCTACCCCCTATACAATACAGTATCCTACCCCCCTATACAATACAGTATCCTACCCCCTATACAATACAGTATCCTACCCCTATACAATACAGTATCCTACCCCCTATACAATACAGTATCCTACCCCTATACAATACAGTATCCTACCCCTATTCTACACCCCTATACAATACAGTATCCTACCCCCTATACAATACTATCTACCCCCTATACAATACAGTATCCTACCCCTATACAATACAGTATCCTACCCCCTATACAATACTATCCTACCCCCAATACATACTATCCCCCCTATACAAGGATCCTACCCCTATACAATACAGTATCCTACCCCCCTATACAATACAGTATCCTACACCCCTATACAATACAATATCCTACCCCCCTATACAATACAGTATCCTACCCCCCTATACAATACAGTATCCTACACCCCTATACAATACAGTATTCTACCCCCTATACAATACAATATCCTACCCCCTATACAATACAATATCCTACCCCCTATACAATACAGTATTCTACCCCCCTATACAATACAATATCCTACCCCCTATACAATACAGTATTCTACCCCCCTATACAATACAATATCCTACCCCCCTATACAATACAGTATTCTACCCCCCTATACAATACAGTATCCTACCCCCCTATACAATACAGTATCCTACCCCCTATACAATACAATATCCTACCCCCCTATACAATACAATATTCTACCCCCCTATACAATACAGTATTCTACCCCCTATACAATACAGTATTCTACCCCCCTATAAAATACAGTATTCTACCCCCTATACAATACAGTATTCTACCCCCCTATACAATACAGTATTCTACCCCCCTATACAATACAGTATTCTACCCCCCTATACAATACAGTATTCTACCCCCCTATACAATACAGTATTCTACCCCCCCATACAATCATCTATTTCTCACCCAATACAATACAGTATTCTACCCCCCTATACAATACAGCATTCTACACCCCCAATACAATACAGTATTCTACCCCCCAATACAATACAGTATTCTACCCCCCTATACAATACAGTATTCTACCCCTATACAATACAGTAATCTGCCCCCAATACAATACAGTATTCTACACCCCCAATACAATACAGTATTCTACACCAACCCAGTACAATACATTGTTCTACCCCCCAAACAATACAGTATTCTACCCCCTATACAATACAGCATTCTACACCCCCAATACAATACAGTATTCTACCCCCAATACAATACAGTATTCTACCCCCCTATACAATACAGTATTCTACCCCCCAATACAATACAGTATTCTACACCCCTATACAATACAGCATTCTACACCCCCAATACAATACAGTATTCTACCCCCCTATACAATACAGTAATCTGCCCCCCAATACAATACAGTATTCTACACCCCCAATACAATACAGTATTCTACACCAACCCAGTACAATACATTGTTCTACCCCCCAAACAATACAGTATTCTACCCCCAATACAATACAGTATTCAACCCCCCAAGACCATGCTGCCCCCCCCATAAAATAAGCTGTGGTAGAGACCAGTGGTGTAAAGTACTTTCAAGTATTTCTACTTAAGTCGTTTTTTGGGGTATCTGTACTATTCATATTTGAACTACTTTTACTTCACTACATTCTTAAAGCAAGCAATGTACTTTTTACTCCATACATTTTCCCTGACACCCAAAAGTACTTGTTACATTTTGAATGCTTAGCAGGACAGAAAATGGTCCAATTCACACATTTATCAAGAGAACATTCCGGGTCATCCCTACTACCTGATCTGGCGGACTCACTAAAGACGTGCTTCATTTGTAAATTATGTCTGAGTGTTGGAGTGTTCCCCTGGCTATCTGTAAATGATGTCTGAGTGTTGTAGTGTACCCCTGGCTATCTGTAAATGATGTCTGAGTGTTGTAGTGTACCCCTGGCTATCTGTAAATGATGTCTGAGTGTTGGAGTGTACCCCTGGCTATCTGTAAATGATGTCTGAGTGTTGGAGTGTTCCCCTGGCTATCTGTAAATGATGTCTGAGTGTTGGAGTGTACCGCTGGCTATCTGTAAATGATGTCTGAGTGTTGGAGTGTTCCCCTGGCTATCTGTAATGATATCTGAGTGTTGGAGTGTACCCCTGGCTATCTGTAAATGATGTCTGAGTGTTGGAGTGTACCCCTGGCTATCTGTAAATGATGTCTGGGTGTTGGAGTGATCCCCTGGCTATCTGTAATGATATCTGAGTGTTGGAGTGTACCCCTGGCTATCTGTAAATGATGTCTGAGTGTTGGAGTGTTCACCTGGCTATCTGTAAATTAAGAAAATAAGAAAATGGCGCCGTCTGGTTTTCTTAACATAAAGAATTTGAAATGATTTATAACTTTACTTTTACTTTTGATACTTAAGTGTAATTTAGTAATTACATTTTACTTTTGTCATTCATTTACGACATTTTAAAACCAATTACTTTTAGACTTTTACTCAAGTAGTATTTTACTGGGTGACTGTCACTTTTACTTGAGTCATTTTCTGTTAAGGTATCTTTACTTTTACTACAGTATGACAATTGGGTACTTTTTTCCACCACTGTTAGAGACCAGGTCAGACAGGTTGTCCAACAGCTTTGTTGTGCAGAGACACACAGTGAGGAGAACATGTATTTGACACACTGCCGATTTTTCAGGTTTTCCTACTTACAAAGTATGTAGAGGTCTGTAATTTTTTATCATAGGTTACACTTCAACTGTGAGAGACGGAATCTATAACAAAAAATCCAGAAAATCACATAGTATAATTTTTAAGTAATTCATTTGCACCTTGAGTGTGAACCACAAGCCTTTTCAATTGGACCTTGTTTTCTCTGTCTTTCCTGTGATTCCAACTGCTGCTATGACAACCACAGAGGGAAAAACCTGGAACGTCTAGAGTTAAGATCCCTTCTCTTACAGTACTCTCTAATAACAGGTCACCCACTGGTAGGTGCTGTGTACTACTCTACATTCTGTTAGTAGCAGGGTCTTTCCACTCTCTATTTAGACAGATCAGAAATGACAAGAGGTAGAGAGGGGGAGAATGTCTGAAGGGTCCACTCTGGGATTGAACCCTGGTCTCCAGTGGT
Organism: Oncorhynchus keta; assembly: GCF_023373465.1. NCBI lineage: Eukaryota > Metazoa > Chordata > Actinopteri > Salmoniformes > Salmonidae > Oncorhynchus > Oncorhynchus keta. The sequence goes on from NC_068434.1 coordinate 9,104,503, forward strand.
GAGTCACATGAATATCTTGAGAGCAGCCACTGCTACTCCCCCGAGGGGCAGCGTCCATTCTAAACCGGGTCAATTGGAGGGCTGGACCAGTGAATGGATGAGGTTTGAGGTCAGTTGAAATGAAAGGCAGTCGATTCAGGAAGTACACTGAAAATACAATTCAATAATAGAAAAAAATAAGGCATTTATTTTCAATGACTTCTTGATAAACTAAAAATGGAGAAGCAATTTATTTCAAAAGTGTTCGAATTGAGCCCAACCCTAAAAATGAATGCGAAGCCAGGAGTTATTGTGATCAGTAGGCCTGAGGATGTTTTCCAGCCTGCGAAGCTCCATCAGTGTGCTGTACCAGCTTACATTAGAGTAAAGTGGAGAGCTGATGAACGACTACACTCAGGATCAAGACTAATACAGGACACAAGGGGCATCCTGCTGTAGGAAGGAAATAAACAGTTGAGGGGTATCATTTAGAGTTGTGTTGAGTCATCTAAGTGGGAAGGATATTTTTGTGGAATTGTATGGTGTCACTGAGAATAGGTCACTGCTAATGAAAGGCATTTACAATGGCAGGTAAGTGGAGCGTCTACATACTATGGGCTGAGTCACTGCACAGGTATAAGATGTGAGTCCAGCCCTAACTACACAGGACATACATGACTAACCTGTCATTATCTCTCTCTCTCTCTCTCTCTCTCTCTCTCTCTCTCTCTCTCTCTCTCTCTCTCTCTCTCTCTGAATTTATCTCTACCCTTTTTCTCTGTCCCTCTCTCTGTCTCTGTCTCTCTCTCTGTCTCTCTCTCTCTTTCTCTCTCTCTCTCTCTCTCTCTCTCTCTGAATTTATCTCTACCCTTTTTCTCTGTCTCTCTCTCTGTCTCTCTCTCTCTCTCTCTGAATTTATCTCTACCCTTTTTCTCTCTCTCTCTCTCTCTCTCTCTCTCTCTCTCTCTCTCTCTCTCTCTCTCTCTCTCTCTCTGAATTTATCTCTACCCTTTTTCTCTGTCCCTCTCTCTGTCTCTCTCTGTCTGTCTCTCTCTCTCTGTCTCTCTGTGTCTCTGTGTCTCTCTCTCCCTCTGTCTCTCCTCTCTCTTTCTACCATCTTTTTCTCTTTCTCTCTCTTTCCCTCTTTCTCCCCTCTCTATGTCGCTCTCTCTCAAGCTGGACTCCGAGACAGCGGACATCTTGAATGACCTGCAGGTCAAACTGACCACTGTCCTGGACAACCTGAGCTCCATGTTTGGCAAGAGGTGAGCAAATCAGAAACACCCACAACCCCCCTCTGCACTCTCATCCACCCTGTCCAATCAATCCTGTCCCATCCACACGGGTACCTGAGGGTCAATAGTAGATCCTATCCTAAATGGACCCCTAAAATCTACTCCACATGCCCTTGTGGAAATCTGAGAGAATTCGACAGGTGTCGTCGGTTTGGCAATAGATTCACATTGCCCTCTGATAGGTCAGGTGGACTGGGGACACATTGCCCTCTGATAGGTCAGGTGGACTGGGGACACATTGCCCTCTGATAGGTCAGGTGGACTGGGGACACATTGCCCTCTGATAGGTCAGGTGGACTGGGGACACATTGCCCTCTGATAGGTCAGGTGGACTGGGGACACATTGCTCTCTGATAGGTCAGGTGGACTGGGGACACATTGCCCTCTGATAGGTCAAGTGGACTGGGGACACATTGCCCTCTGATAGGTCAGGTGGACTGGGGACACATTGCCCTCTGATAGGTCAGGTGGACTGGGGACACATTGCCCTCTGATAGGTCAGGTGGACTGGGGACACATTGCCCTCTGATAGGTCAGGTGGACTGGGGACACATTGCCCTCTGATAGGTCAGGTGGACTGGGGACACATTGCTCTCTGATAGGTCAGGTGGACTGGGGACACATTGCCCTCTGATAGGTCAAGTGGACTGGGGACACATTGCCCTCTGATAGGTCAGGTGGTAGTTTCACTATGTTGCTTTTAAAGTGTATCTGTCAAATCCCCTGAGTCAGTAGTTCTGACTGGATGTCAACTGTAACCTCCTGTTGTAGCTTCCAGGCCCGACTGACGGCCTGCGTGAGTCAGATGGCTGTAGCAGCGTATCTGCAGTAGCGTTGTGGTATTGTAGTTCTGTATCTGACTGCGAGTCCTTCTCTATAGCTTCCAGGCCCGTCTGACTGCCTGCATGCATCAGATGGCTGAGATCGTGTACCAGATCGCGGGTCATCCTAACCGCCAGACGGCCGAGGCCGACGCTGACAACATGCTGAGGCCTCTCATGGACTTCCTGGATGTAAAGTGAGTGATGCTAACACAAATGGTCGGACACCGTTCTGGTGTGGAGATGGGCTTGTTGTGTACATTTATACAGATGCCATTTGAGCAGCAAAAAAAAGATGCAGTTTCCTAGGCAATGCTATTTTTGATGGTAGACTTGTGTATGTGTGAGTTTCACACTGAGACCATGTTGGATCAAGTAGTATCTTGTGACAGAGCTAGCTTGCACAGAAGGGAGTTGGTTCTGGGCTCTGATATTGTCTGGGGAAAGAGGTTACAGTGGGGCTCAGTGTTTCTGTGTCTCTCTTCTCCCTGTAACCCCAGTCTGAGTCTGTTTGCTGACACCTGTGAGAAGACGGTTCTGAAGAGAATACTGAAGGATCTGTGGAAGATCGTACTCAGCTGCTTGGAGAAGACCATCATCTTACCTCAGAGCGACAATGGTTTCGTAAGTCTATCTGCCCTCCTCACAAATCTGTATATACCAACATTCTACCAGCACCAGCACCCTCTAGACCTCCTCTCTCCATCAGACAGTCTACCAGCACCACCCTCTAGACCTCCTCTTTCCATCAGACAATCTACCAGCACCACCCTCTAGACCTCCTGTCTCCATCAGACAGTCTACCAGCACCAGCACCCTCTAGACCTCCTGTCTCCATCAGACAGTCTACCTGCACCACCATCTAGACCTCCTGTCTCCATCAGACAGTCTACCAGCACCAGCACCCTCTAGACCTCCTGTCTCTATCAGACAGTCTACCAGCACCATCCTCTAGACCTCCTGTCTCCATCAGACAGTCTACCAGCACCAGCACCCTCTAGACCTCCTGTCTCCATCAGACAGTCTACCAGCAACACCCTCTAGACCTCCATCAGACAGTCTACCTGCACCACCCTCTAGACCTCCTGTCTCCATCAGACAGTCTACCAGCACCACCACCCTCTAGACCTCCTGTCTCCATCAGACAGTCTACCAGCAACACCACCCTCTAGACCTCCTGTCTCCCTCAGACAGTCTACCACCACCACCCTGTAGACCTCCTGTCTCCATCAGACAGTCTACCAGCACCACCCTCTAGACCTCCTGTCTCCCTCAGACAGTCTACCAGTACCACCACCCTCTAGACCTCCTGTCTCCATCAGACAGTCTACCACCACCACCCTCTAGACCTCCTGTCTCCCTCAGACAGTCTACCAGTACCAGCACCCTCTAGACCTCCTGTCTCCCTCAGACAGTCTACCAGTACCACCCTCTAGACCTCCTGTCTCCATCAGACAGTCTACCAGTACCACCACCCTCTAGACCTCCTGTCTCCCTCAGACAGTCTACCACCAGCACCCTCTAGACCTCCTGTCTCCCTCAGACAGTCTACCACCACCACCCTCTAGACCTCCTGTCTCCCTCAGACAGTCTACCACCAGCACCCTCTAGACCTCCTGTCTCCCTCAGACAGTTTACCACCAGCACCCTGTAGACCTCCTGTCTCCATCAGACAGTTTACCACCAGCACCCTCTAGACCTCCTGTCTCCCTCAGACAGTCTACCACCTGCACCCTGTAGACCTCCTGTCTCCCTCAGACAGTCTACCACCACCACCCTCTAGACCTCCTGTCTCCATCAGACAGTCTACCAGCACCAGCACCCTCTAGACCTCCTGTCTCCCTCAGACAGTCTACCACCAGCACCCTGTAGACCTCCTGTCTCCCTCAGACAGTCTACCACCACCACCCTCTAGACCTCCTGTCTCCATCCGACAGTCTACCACCAGCACCCTGTAGACCTCCTGTCTCCCTCAGACAGTCTACCACCAGCATCCTGTAGACCACCTGTCTCCCTCAGACAGTCTACCACCAACATCCTGTAGACCTCCTGTCTCCCTCAGACAGTATACCACCAGCACCCTGTAGACCTCCTGTCTCCCTCAGACAGTCTACCACCACCACCCTCTAGACCTCCTGTCTCCCTCAGACAGTCTACCAGCACCACCCTCTAGACCTCCTGTCTTCCTCAGACAGTCTACCAGCACCACCCTCTAGACCTCCTGTCTCCCTCAGACAGTCTCTCACCACCACCCTGTAGACCTCCTGTCTCCCTCAGACAGTCTCTCACCACCACCCTGTAGACCTCCTGTCTCCATCAGACAGTCTACCACCAGCACCCTGTAGACCTCCTGTCTCCCTCAGACAGTCTACCACCACCACCCTGTAGACCTCCTGTCTCCCTCAGACAGTCTACCACCAGCACCCTGTAGACCTCCTGTCTCCCTCAGACAGTCTACCAGCACCACCCTCTAGACCTCCTGTCTCCCTCAGACAGTCTACCACCAGCACCCTGTAGACCTCCTGTCTCCCTCAGACAGTCTACCACCACCACCCTGTAGACCTCCTGTCTCCCTCAGACAGTCTACCACCAGCACCCTCTAGACCTCCTGTCTCCCTCAGACAGTCTACCACCACCACCCTGTAGACCTCCTGTCTCCATCAGACAGTCTACCAGCACCACCCTTTAGACCTCCTGTCTCCCTCAGACAGTCTACCACCAGCACCCTGTAGACCTCCTGTCTCCCTCAGACAGTCTACCACCACCACCCTGTAGACCTCCTGTCTCCCTCAGACAGTCTACCAACACCACCCTCTAGACCTCCTGTCTCCCTCAGACAGTCTACCACCAGCACCCTGTAGACCTCCTATCTCCCTCAGACAGTCTACCAGCACCACCCTCTAGACCTCCTGTCTCCCTCAGACAGTCTACCACCAGCACCCTCTAGACCTCCTGTCTCCCTCAGACAGTCTACCAGCACCACCCTCTAGACCTCCTGTCTCCCTCAGACAGTCTACCACCACCACCCTGTAGACCTCCTGTCTCCCTCAGACAGTCTACCAGCACCACCCTCTAGACCTCCTGTCTCCCTCAGACAGTCTACCACCAGCACCCTCTAGACCTCCTGTCTCCCTCAGACAGTCTACCACCAGCACCCTGTAGACCTCCTGTCTCCCTCAGACAGTCTACCAGCACCACCCTCTAGACTTCCTGTCTCCCTCAGACAGTCTACCGCCACCACCCTGTAGACCTCCTGTCTCCCTCAGACAGTCTACCAGCACCACCCTCTAGACCTCCTGTCTCCCTCAGACAGTCTACCACCAGCACCCTGTAGACCTCCTGTCTCCCTCAGACAGTCTACCACCACCACCCTGTAGACCTCCTGTCTCCCTCAGACAGTCTACCACCACCACCCTGTAGACCTCCTGTCTCCCTCAGACAGTTTACCACCAGCACCCTGTAGACCTCCTGTCTCCCTCAGACAGTTTACCACCACCACCCTGTAGACCTCCTGTCTCCCTCAGACAGTCTACCACCAGCACCCTCTAGACCTCCTGTCTCCCTCAGACAGTCTACCAGCACCACCCTCTAGACCTCCTGTCTCCCTCAGACAGTCTACCACCAGCACCCTCTAGACCTCCTGTCTCCCTCAGACAGTCTACCAGCACCACCCTCTAGACTTCCTGTCTCCCTCAGACAGTCTACCACCACCACCCTGTAGACCTCCTGTCTCCCTCAGACAGTCTACCAGCACCACCCTCTAGACCTCCTGTCTCCCTCAGACAGTCTACCACCAGCACCCTGTAGACCTCCTGTCTCCCTCAGACAGTCTACCACCACCACCCTGTAGACCTCCTGTCTCCCTCAGACAGTCTACCACCAGCACCCTGTAGACCTCCTGTCTCCATCAGACAGTCTACCACCAGCACCCTGTAGACCTCCTGTCTCCATCAGACAGTTTACCACCAGCACCCTCTAGACCTCCTGTCTCCCTCAGACAGTCTACCACCAGCACCCTGTAGACCTCCTGTCTCCCTCAGACAGTCTACCACCACCACCCTGTAGACCTCCTGTCTCCCTCAGACAGTCTACC